>NW_017097846.1:100525-113425 GCF_001412225.1 Nicrophorus vespilloides
CTTTTTTTTTGGGTTGGCAGGTACTTTTGGGTCTATCGGTAGTTTCTGAGAATTGCGGTTTCCGCAACACAAGATAATGCGCATTCTTCGAGAGCCAAGTGAAACGCATGATCCCTCTTCCTTTATATTTTCCTTTTTGTTGTATAATCTGGCAGGTGGACGAAACTCCCACGCAAATTCCTAAACAGGTAAAGAGACAAAAAAAAACGAATTTTCACTTTGATATATAACAGAATTGTTACAACATACAAAATTTGAATACAAGTAAATATGTAACAGAATCAAAAAAATTGCAGTTGTATTTCGGTTATTAATTACTATTACGTAAAGATTATTACATCAAAAGATGCACATTGGAAGATCTTTTCTTATGTTATCATAAAATATGTACAGAATTTTATAGTTTTTCAGTTATTTCAGAAGTTAATAAAATAATTTCTTAGTGAGATTATAGTAATGTTTTTAATTTTCTCATTTAAAGATCATATTGCCACATATGTATAGTAATAGTAATTTTTAAAAATCTCAATTTTGACAGCTTATTACAGGAGAAGGATGAACACCACAAAACTATCAGTACATTCATTTGAAAGCCTCGAGTTTCTTTTTTATTTTTTTTATGGAACGAACTATGTAGCTTACGTGTATGTTGAGTAATTAAATAAAATATGAAGAGACTACTTTTTCAAACTTTTATTTAATTTCTCCATTCTGACAGCATTTCACAGACGTTCACTAATAACTACAAATTTGCTTATTTAACAGGCTAAATTTTCTAATTAGTGTGGACGTTTATCAAAAAAAAATTAAACTAAAAAATGAATTAATCATTATTTTGTAAAATTCATTTTTTTTGTATTAATTTAGCAAATATTGTCAATTTCGAATTAACAGCCAATTAAAACAAATTTATATAGAACAGCGTTTCTCAACCTAATAACCTAAAATTGTATTGTGAAATTTTATGATCAGTATCAAAATGACAACTGTCACAATTGTCAAAGCGAGGACACTCTTATCAATTGTATGCAACTACAAATAAATATGCGTTACAAAAAGGTTTAAAAACTTCTAGTATATACGACAAATTTGTCAATAATTAAATAATTGAAGATATTTTATTAGTAACATCTTAATTATAATTTGTACTCATTACGTTTTTTTTTTCAATTTTTGTTTCAGGTGAGTGACTTTTGGTTCAAGAAAAATATATTCCATTCATAAAAGTAAGTTCAAAAATGAATTGACAACAATAAAGTATACATATTTATTAATTCAATTGTGCTTGAAAACATCTAGTAGTGCGTACACACTATGCATGATTTGAGACAAAAGTGCAAACTTTAATGTACATGTTTATAATTCATTATAAAACTTCCTCATTGTTAAATAGTAATATTTAAATAGATTTACTATAAATTTCAAAAATCTATAAACTTGATATTTATAGGAAAATTATAATTAAAACACGTAATTAATCAAATATATTCGTATGTTAATCTACAAAACAAAACTGAGTGTTTGCCACCTGCCACATTCGAATTAATTTAGTCGTCTGCATTAGTTTCTTGTCTATAGATGAAATATGTTTTATACCTAGATTTATTTTAATTTATGTTCATCCAATTTGCCTAAGGCACGAAGCGCGACGTTTCGCTATTCATGATTTGCAAATTTTAGTGCAAAACAGAAACTCGCATAGTTAAAGATTTCTATTTTTATTCTTCTGGGCAGGGCTTAGTCTATTTGCATAACCTTTTCAATTGTTCGTTTACTTTGTCTAATAACCGATGGAATTCATATTTGCATACAATTTTACGCCTTACTCCAGTTTTCCACTTCCATCTGTAATAGGTAAGAATATGTATCTAAGCATAATACAAAAAATAATAGTTTATAAAGTATAATACACACCTACTTGTTCTAATTTAGAAGTTGTAATAATTATTTAATGTCAGTTTAGATTATTTCTTGCTTTCATTGGTAAATTCTTAAACAATTTCAATGTGTACACTTAAAATATGAAATCCCAAGTTTTTTTTAATAATATTTTTTTTGTGATTATCCCAATTGAATTATTATTGATAATTTCCTAATTATTATAGTTTTCTTTTAATATAACAAATTTAAAAGGATTTAAAATTATAAAGTATAGTACACATCTGTTGCAATTTAGATCGTGTTACATTTAACGCCGACTTTAGATTGCTTCATGTTATCGTTGCTTAATGCACGATTCAAATCAGTTATGAATGTCTCTACGGAAAATATGAAAGTGGCAAAGTGGGAAAAAAGCCCAAAAGCGAGTAAAAATTTCGGTTCACTTTTACTCTCCTGATCGATTGCAATTCTCCGATCGGATCGTTTACTATTATTGGTGGGTAATGAAATGAGCATATTCCGTTTCCTAACCGAATACACAGAAAATGGTGATCGTAAATAAGAAAGCGCGCCGCGCTGCGAATTTGCGTTTCCTGTATGCAACTTCTTGTTTTTCTTTTTCATCTCTCACCATCTTCTTGATAGATCTTCATCGTAAAATAACATTTATAAACAATAAATCTTAATGGAAATCATTTATTTCTCATATCTGTTTACTTGTAATAGATTTTCTCTTAAAGTGTTTGAACCATTAGTTTTATTAATATTTAATGGTGCTTAAACAATTATTTATTCAATGATTTAGAAAAGTATTAAATGTTTTTATGATGATTCTCTGCACAGCAATAGATTAGGGTGCGTTATAAGCAAATTTCGCGCATGCGTATCTTAGATAAGTAATGGGTGCGTGCGCATATTTAATAAACAAATTAACCAATGGACAAGTAAATCACTAATCCATAAATATGACAGATATTTATGGATTAGTGCACTATCAATTTATATAACAATAAATAATGTTACCATGTATTATATTAAGAACAGTGTGGTTATAGCATTAGATTAGGTACAAATTTATTTTGCTTTCGGTGTTTTGGCTTAAGGCTATAACTTTTGTTATTGGTGTTGCTCGTGCTAATTATAACTGTTGCTGCTGATTTAATTGGGTAATCACTTGATTTATGCTAATCATACGCCTCGAGCGTAAGTGGAATTGGAATCATTATAGAATACAAAAAAAACAGATCCGAAAATAAGTAGGTCTTTAATATCAGAACGTTTATTTAAGTGTACCATTAAATCCCACGTAAAGCAGCTCAAGTAATTGTGTGGTTTCGATTTAAACAAGCTTCAATCACTAGATGATCTAGTTAATATATAAAATACAAGATAATTTGATGCATTTGTAACAATACTTGTATATAAATTGCACAGAAAACAAAATTTATTGAAAATTTGACAATTGACAGATAAAAGACGTTTTGTTGAAACAATATACTTTGACTTTTGTCAATAATTGTCATTTGAGAGTTGACAATATCGATAACTATAGTTAATAAATAAAATACAAGTTCAAATTGTTTAAAGAAATGGTTATATAACATATAAAAAAATTGACAGTAGACAGAAAAATATCATTTGAGGAAAGAAATAAATTAAAGTTTTGACAGTTGACATATAAAGTCGATATAACTAAGCTTGTATCGTTATATAATCTAGTTAATAAATACATATTAGATTGTTTATTTATTAATAAAATTATTGAAACAGTGACGTGAAATATTAAAATTACGTTGAAAACAAAATATATTGAAAATTTGACAGTTGACAGATAAATGACATTTTGATGAAACAATAAAGTTTGACTTTTGTCAATAATTGTCATTTGAGAAAAAAAAGATACATTGACAGTTAAATAATGATCACTATAGATAATAAATATAATACAAGTTAATTTGATTTATTTGTAACAATACTTGTTCATAATGTAATTGTTCAAAGAAATGGTTATATAACATATACAAAATTGACACTTGACAGACAAATATCATTTGGGAAAAGAAATGAACTAAAGTATTGACAGTTGACAGATAAATGTCGATATAACTAAGCTTGTATAATCTAGTTAATAAATACATATTAGATTATTAATTTATTAATAACATTATTGTAATAGTGACGTGAAATATGAAAATTACGTTGAAAACAGAATTTATTGAAAATTTGACAGTTGACAGATAAATGACATTTTGATGAACCAATAAACTTTGACTTTTATCAATAATTGACATTTGAGAAAAAAAAAGATACATTGACAGTTGTCAGTTAAATAGCGATCACTATAGTTAATAAATATAATACAAGTTAATTTAATTTATTTGTAACAATACGTGTTTATAATAAAATTATTGAAAGAAATGGTTATATAACATATAAGAAATTGACAGATGACAGATAAATGTCGATGTAACTAAGCTTGTAATATAATCTAGTTCATAAATAAATATTTGAATGTTTATTTATTAATAATATTATTGATATAGTTACTTGAAATTTAAGAATTACATTAAAAATGGAAAATTTGACAGGTGACAGATAAATGACATTTTTGACTGATAATTGACATTATATAATTTAGTAAATACTAGATAATTTATTTATTAATAATATTATTGAAATCATCATGACAACAATCAGAATTTATTGAAAATTTGACAGATAAATGACATTTTGAGAAAACATAAAACCCCAAACGTTCACATTTGATTCATAAATGTCAATTTTAAACACACAAAAGTCATGAAGTTTGATAGATTAATATAAGAAGAATGTTGACAGATAAATGTCCTTTAAGAAAACAAACGTTGACAGTTGACACATAAATGTCATATGACGAAAACAACAAAACTGAAATATTGTTCGACATCGATTGTTAATCATACCAACACGAACTTCAATAAATTGAACTATTTCCTTGTGTTTCGCTCTGAATTATTCAGAAATTTAATAAAAAAGAATGGGATTATTTATGAACTTCGTAAAGAAGTAGACTTTACAATTTTTCATTTTTATTTTAAATCCTGTCACGAAATGATTTGTGATTGTAAAAGTTGCGCGCACATTTATATTTTTTTTTGTTCCAGTCTGCAGTTGCTCAGAATAATCCTTAAAAGGATAACCGGCATTTCTCATTTCCATTCTCAGAATCTCCTTACTTTCGCCCCGACGGAACTGTTTAAATCACCCATGGACAATATGATTAATAAATCCTTCTGATCCGTCAAACAAAACAAAACAAAAAAGAAAAGTGACATGGAAACTGTTTTTAATAGATCATTAAGCATCAAACGGTGGCAATTAATAATAGATGAATTATGATGGGATTATCCGAGCTGAGATCTTCCCGTATAATCAATTAGCTCGGATCGAAAGTTTTTAATTGTTGTTCTTCGATTTGGATCTTCCGGTTAGCTAGTTTACTTTGTATCTATTTATTCGAACGACGATGTTTCTCTGTGTGTTTTCTTCATCGTAAACGTGCAATTTGCATCACCTGAAAGTGGCGAACGAAACCGTCTCAGAAACTGTGTAATTTTTGTCGATTTGCATGTGCACGAACACTTTTAATCGTGCAACAACGACAAGCAACAAGTAACAACAATGACGACAACGGTAACAGAAGAAACAACAACAGAACAACGGAGGCAGTGAAAGTTTAGCGAACGGTTAAAAATGTGCGTTTAAATCTTTCGTTTTTTTTTCTTTCTTCTTTTCTTTCTGAGAGTGCTCATTTCCTGTCCGATTTATTCTTGCAGATTCACGACTTCAATTTCGTACGAGCTGTATAGGAAATGCAATTCGCAATTTCGGTACAGAAACGTTTCGTTTAGGGTTTCAACATCCTAACCCAAATACTTTGACCCAAAGACATCATTACTTTTTCTTCAATTTTTATATTAAAATAATAATATTTATTGCAAGAAACATAATGTAAATTTGATAGAATAATATAATAACAAAAATTAAAACTGAATTGAATTTCTGCAAAACGCTAATGAATTTTATATTATTGTACTTAAAAAAGTGGAAAATTTTGAAAAAATAATTTTAAATTAGTTAAATTGAAAAGTAAAAATATTCTAGCAGTATTTTGAGAATCTTCTCCAAAAAAATGTTGAAAAGTTTGATCAAAAATTTTGAATTAATATATTCTCTTCAAATTAATTATTTTTATACGTCCCAGAAACTTTTAATTAAAAACTTCAGAAATTTAAATATATTTTCTTGTTTGGAAAAAGCAAATCCAATTTTTTTTTCACGATAAAGTAAGGATTCTTAATAAATATTAATAAGTGCATCAAATTAGATAAATTAAAATGAAATGATTTTTTTTTACTATAAATTGAAAATAAATTTATATAAATATAATTTTTAAATCTTAATTAACTTCACATTTTTTATTCCAAATGCTTTGAAACAATGCTTTTATTACAACCAAAGAAAATAACAAAAAATATGATGATTTTTTTCCTAAAATCTTAACTGATGCCAAAATAAGTATGGTTGCACTTATCATATCTATAAATCAGATCTACCACCGTGAAAACAGGCAAAAGTTTCTACATTTTCAGGCGACAGATGTCTTTTTCATGATAACCCATAGGTGACAATAGAAAAATTTGCAAAAAAAAAAAAGACTTAGCAAGGTGTCCACTACACCTTTCTACAAGAAATAGCATAGATAAGAAAAAAGTTCCGAATTGGGTATATTCACCTGTTATTTTACATAAAATTTTCAAAAAAAGTACTTTACACTGGACACCTTTTTTTAAAAAAATCGAATAGATAAGTCAACTTGGAAATGTTAAGACAACTTTTTATTACCTATTATAAACAATAACTGGACTTTAAATTTTCATAATCAAAACTATTATTATTATTTATTTATAAAAAAAAATCTGCTGAATAATTGTAATTGTAAGTAAATTCTCTTAGTTAATTATATTAAGGTTCGTACATACTATGCATATTCTATCATTAAGACAAAAATATGCATAGTTATTGGATTATTAATTTTGAATTATTATAGTTAATTAATTTATGATAATAAATGAATGAAAGTTTCGAAAAATTTATAAAAAAAAATCACTTTTATTTTTCTAATTTTCATAGTTTATTAATTGAAATTGTATTCATTTAGTTAAACGTATTAAGGTTATTACACAGTAAACATATATAATTATAATAATAAATGTGAAGAAATAAAGATTCTTGTTTCATAAAGCTACCTCCGCACTAATATGAAACATATACAGAACATCAAATATCGAAACCCCGACGTTTGAAATCCCGACTGTATCGAAATCCCGACTGTATCAGAATCCCGAGAACTATAATCCCGACTGTAAAAAAATCCCGACTATATCTAACATTTCTACAATAACATTTTTAAATTTTTAATTTATTAACATTGACATCTGTCAATTAACTACAGTGACCGTTATTGTTTACAGTTTACAATTTTTAAATGGCATTTGTCAAATATTATATGTTTTGAAACATATATAATATATAATACATATAAATGAGATTAAAAATGTTCATATAATGATGATTTGAGTGTATAGATAAGTTTAATTGACAGGTGTCAAAACACACAGGAAGTGACAAATGACGTTTGAAAAATTTGATACACTTAAATTGCTCTGGACAGATCAAGTGTTCATCAATATCAAATGTTAAGTTGTAATGGATTTGTGTATTTTTTGTTATTTATTGTTAATAACAATTTAAAAGTTACTACGCTCTGAATTAATTTATTGTAGACATTTTCACAGTCGGGATTATGGTTGTCGGGATTTTGATATAGTCGGGATTATGGTTGTCTGGATTTCGGTACAGTCGGATTTCAAACGTCGGGATTTCGAACGTCGGGAATTTGATTGACGGGATTTTGATTGCCACCGCAAAGTAATATATAATAAATAATTGCTTTAAATATTGAAAAAATCATGTATTTATTGTAGTAAACATTCTTTATTTCATTCATTATATTTTTACGAAAACTTTTCACATTTTTTTTGCTCTAAATTAGAAACAGTACGAAATTACAAAATTATCAATAAAGTCTAATGCAATAATTTTACATAATAAATATTATTTAATAATAAACAAGTTTTATCTTTATTACTGACTGAAATTGAACTATTAATCAATTAATTAAGTCTTATATCTACAATAATTACCGCATAATTTCCGCTCAGGCAAGCATATTATATTACGGATACCTATTTTTTTCCTATTCATAACCAATACATTCTTGCGTAACACAATGTGACTTAATGCAATTGCTTCGTATCTGTATAGGATGCAAAAATACCGAAAGCGTTTACGTAATCATAATATAAATAAAGAATATATCTAAATGGCTTCGATTTACGCAATTAATCCAGTTTGTGTGTCGTTGTCGGAGAGTGTAGTGTTCGAAGCGATTTGCTCACTCCGATATATCTGTCGGGGTCTCTCCCATTAATAATTACGCTATTACAAATATTGGAACAATCCGGAGCCCCGGGGGAATCCGCCGCGCACCAACGAAGATAATGCAAAGCGATTAGTGCCGTAACGATCGCAATTCGATATGCAAATCGGATGAATATGTAAAAGTTAACTCCATTACGTTAACATTTATTTATTCTTATTGTTTATTACTTCTGCTCTAAATATTAATAACTATTTTATTAAAAAAAAACATATACCTCGCATTGTTCCTCGGAATGTTTTAAACCGGACTAATCGAGGACCTCAAAAGGAAAATAATTTATGTATTAAAACTAATTTTGTTAATTTTAAAAACCGGACGTAATAGAAGCCGTACTATGCGAGGTATCTTTATAAACAATAAAAGTTAGTTTATTACTGATATAACCTGATTACATTAAATTTATATAATGTATGAGATTGAAAACTAAAGTTTAGAATACAAAAATTATGTATCTAGATATCTTTTATATGGAGCAGAATTGGTTATATCACAAATCTCATCTGAATCTAAAAAATGATTAACCAAATGTTATGAATAGTTGCACCTGAATTACATAACGTAAACAAGTTTGTTCCAATAATTTAAATCTAGATTAAAGATCATTGAAACAGAATAAAATCATATTCATATTTTCTATTTTTTAATTAAATTCTTAAATTGAACATTACATAATACGATCATTCAACATTTGTGACTACTTTATAGTTCATGTTTCATATATGAACTATTATATAGGTACGTTAACACTATATGCGATTAACAGAATTGCGCATGCTCATTTCATATAAATTAATAAAAGATGCGCGCGCATTGTTTTTCAGTACACTTACAGCATATAGTGTGGACTCACCATAATATTATAAAAAAAAATATTTTGAAGAATTAATACAATCTCAATTATATCGTAAATTGGTTATAATTAGTCTTGAAAAACGAATATTAACTAAAAATTATATAATTTGGTTTATTTATATTTCATAACATTTTCACACTACAAATGAAATAATTTTAAAATAAAATATTGAAATATTATTGGAAAGGTGAATCCTCACTACATCTTTGAAAAAAAACATGCATATTTTTATATAATTTAATAATATAGTAATTCCTCGCATAGTGCGGGTAATAGTAGTGTTTAAATCCGGACTAATCGAAGACTTTTAAACCTCATAGCAACAAAAAATTATTGTGTACAATTTTTTTAGAATTTATTTTGAAATTTGGAAACCATATTATAACGAAACCGGACTCATCTAATCCGCACTATGCGAGGTATTTCTGAAGTAGTTTTTGCAACAATATATACTTATTTAATTTCATACATTTTTTGTAAATTTGTAAAGGTGCGTCCATACTTTTAAATCTGCTAAAATTTGTTTAATAACAATGAATAACAGAAGATGCGCGCGCATTATGATAAATTATAAGGTTTCATATAAGAAGTTGTGTTGATGTACCATTATATAATTAAATGTAAGGTGGTTTCAATCTACAGTATAAGGAAGTGCTCGTCTTCTATTATTATTTCTTGATTGAAATCAGAGTACGTTGAATTCTATTCAATTATTTACGCTCAGCTTAATACGGTTTCCATTCGGCTTATTTCTCCAAGTTCCCTATGTCTGCGCTACTCCTGGTCGTCTGAAAAGACCTTGTGGATGGGTAGAAGAGCGATACAAAAAATAAAATAAATGAGACTCAAAGAAGAACACGAAAGTTTCGTAACGAAATGTATCGTTACGTGGACCAGCCCAAACGTGGGATGAAAAGAAACTCCAAACATAAGATCATCACGATGATGATAATAAATTTAACAATTACGATTTATTAATTTGGTAACGGTATCCTTGCGCAGACAACGTTTTCCGTTGGATTCGAGAAACGGCACCCATTGCTAGAAACTCGAGATAAACTATCATCGTTATTGCTTCTGGCTCTCTCATTCTCGGCGTCCGTTTTCAAGAAGAGAAATGAGCAATTTTCAGCAATTCAATGCTGATCGTCAACAGATGCACTGCGAATTCCGTTGGAAGGAAAATTTCTTTTTTTTTCTCTATGTCTCTTTTTTTTTTGTTTCGTCGATGTTTCGATTCATTGGAAACGCGTAAAATGGTTCAATTAGCCCGACGGCTGGAATTTTATTGGATGCTATTGCTTTATTCTCTCTTTTGCGGGATTTAGTTTATTTTTCGAAATGTAATCGGAATCGGCTTTTGAACATTTGACGCCCGAAGCTGTTAAATCGAATTGTAACATCGTGTAGAAATTATAAAATTATACATGCTCTGCATTTCTTTACTTGCTTTCTACCAATAATTTGTATATGGAATAAGCACATGTTTTATTACTGTAATAACTCAATTTACTATGCAAAACTATTTAGATTTTACAATATTTTCAAAAGATTTTGAAAAATATTACATGAATTTATAGTAAATTAATTTTAGCAATTCTTTTTACAGATTTTATATATAGGTTGCTCTAAGGCAAAACTCTTTTAATTTCTACAATATTTTCAATACTCATTAAAAAAATGATAATATTAATAAAAACTTTCGTTACGATTTTTCACAATTTTTATATATTTATTGATGTAATCATTCATTTCTAAGAGAAAACTCTTTAAATTTGTACAATATATTCAAAAATCGCTTTTATTGATAAAAACTAAGGCGAAACAGTTTTTCACAGAATTATTAAGTTTTTTTTCTCTGAAGATTAATTAATTAAGAATGATGAATTCAAACAATCTTTAAACTGTTGTTATTAATAAATCAACTAATAATTATTATTCACTTTTTAACAGAATCATTATTTTTTTTTTTCAAACTAAAGATTAATTAAATATTAATGATGAATACAATCAATTATTTTGTTTTCTCATAAAGTAATAGAGAATTTAACAATAAAATAAATACTAGATATTTATATCTATTATTTATATTATTATCTATTATAAAACACATAGATCAGGAAGATTTCAATAAAATTAAGAGAAACGAAAAATAAAAATGTGTATGCTTCTATATAGGCAACTTCTTTTACTTCAGAGTTTTTAATTTCAGTAATACAAACTGTTTCAATCATTGTAAAAATCAATAAAATACAACATATTTCCAAAGACGAAAACATCCAAGAATAGGAAGAAAATATACTAAACAAAAGTAATTAACAGTATAATTAAATATGTATTAATTAATTATATTTTTTTTAATTATACATTTGTATGTATAATTTTAATTGTAATATTACAATAATCATTTATTGCAATAATCAAACGGAAAATATAAATAAACATAATTTTTCAAAGAAAATATTTTATTAAAAAAAAATATGAAAAATTTTCATATTGAAATAATTAGAGCAATAACTGAAAAATATTTTACTTATTATTTTATCTTTAATTTCAGTTATTCATGTTTATTTTTTTTTTTGATTGGTTGAAGAGAATATCAAAATTATAGTTAATTTTCGTGTGGATTTTGCACACCATCATCACATAATTTGCACACCTTCAGGCATTGCTTTCAGAATGCACCTTTATGTTGTCCAATTTACCCACTTACGTCGACATTCTAATCCAAGTAATGACACGTACTGCAAACGTTACATCACATCTATATCTTCATGTATTTTATGTTGCCTTAGCACGTTTCAAGTGCTCATCCACTTCAATCAAACCTCATTATTATATAAGTTTATATGTCATAGATAAATTCATTGTAATAAAACATATATATAAAAGAAATACATATTTTATTTTAGTAATTTGAAGAAATTCATTTTACTATTAGTAAATTTTATTAGAATATATTTGGTAACAATCTACTAAATATTAACAGATTGTAAAAGTTTCTATTGATAATAATTCCATAATATTTATATTTCTTAATGTCATGAATCTTATTTCAATATGTTTATTCCGTAAATGAAAAAAAAACTATTTAAATAAAGTCTATAAATGTTAAGAAAATATTTTCATGTTTCATGTCTCAATTTCGTCTTGCACGATTTTAATGCAATAAATCATACATATCCAATACTTATATTGCACGATTTCAATTACATTTTTCAATTTAACACGATCAAAATTATTATTTTTTATTTCAAATTCAAATAAACTATCATATTTAATATTATTAAATCTTTGGCAAAATTTTTGTTTTAATTCATAAATGATTTCCAAAACGTTTAAATAATGATAATAACTACATAATATGAATTAAATAATTTGGAAATAATGAATGAAAGTTAAAATTATACCAAAAAAAGAAAAGAAATAACACTCGATAAAAATTGAATAAACAATAATAAATGTTTCAATGTCAAATTAAATGTTGTTTTTTTACAAGTAGAGAAGAATTTTGCAAGAAGCAATTGGAATCTTTTATTTCAAATTCAATTAAACTATCATATTCATAAATGATTTCCAAATCATTTATATAATGGGAGGTAGCAGGCGGAAGAAAAAAAAA
>NW_017097846.1:113456-120927 GCF_001412225.1 Nicrophorus vespilloides
AAAAAAAAAAATTTATATAAAGATAATAATTACCGTATTTTTTCTGCTATAAGACGCTCCTTTTTACATAGAAAAATGGACACAAATATTGAGTGTGTCTTATGGTTCGAAGGTAACATTACAATATTTTTTAGATAAATCGTCTCTAAATTTGAGGTACGTCTTATAGTCCGTAAAATATGGCACGCCACTGAAGGTAAAATGAGGTTATGTGCGATTCATTTAAATTACTTTTATAAATCTTTAAAATTTTTATTCTAAAATTAGAAAAAAAAATGAGCGTAAAACAAAAAGACTTTCATATAACGTGAGGTATAAAGAAAATGTGATCAATTATGCAATACAATATGGAAACAGAGCAGCAGAAAGACATTTTGGTTCACCACTAACAGAGAAAATGGTTCGAGAATTAAAATAAGAGGAACAAATAAACTGCTAAGTAAAGACAAGAAAACATTTCGTTCACACTTAGTAAAATAGACTCAAGTTTCTAAATTTGAGGTGTGTCCAAAATATAGGTACATAATGTGAATTAAATAATTTGCAAATAATAATTAGATTGCAAATAACGAATTTATGAATGAAAGTTGAAATTATACCAAAAAAAGTAATAATAGTCCATAAATATTGAATGAACAATAATAAATGTTTCAATATCAAATTAAATGTTGTTTTTTTACAAGTAGACAAGAATTTTGCAAGAAGCAGTTGGAATCTTTTATTTCAAATTCAATTAAACTATCATATTTACAAACTTTTTTTTTAAATTCATAAATAATTTCCAAACTATTTATATAAAGATAATAATTACCTATTTCTCTGACTATAAGACGCACCTTATTACAATTTTTCAAAAATTTTACTCTAAAATTAGAAAAAATTAGCGTAAAACAAAAAGGACTTTCATATAACGTGAGATATAAACTAAATGTGATCAATTATGCAAAACAATATGGAAACAGAGCAGTAGAAAGACATTTTGGTCCATTACCAACAGAGAAAATGGTTCGAGAATGGAAAAAACCAGAGGAACAAATCTTGAGCAAACAAATCAAGAGAAGCACATTTTTGGTGCGTCTTATGATATCAAGAAAACATTTCGATAAATCGTTTCTAAATTTGAGGTGCGTCCAAAATATAGGTACATAATGTGAATTAAATTAGATTGTAAATAACGAATTTATGAATGAAAGTTTGAATTATAATAGTCTATACAAATTGAATAAGCAATAATAAATGTTTCAATAAGAAATAAAATGTATAGAAGAATTTGCAAGAAGCAATTTAAATCAATTTTCAAACTAAAAGGAATGCGTTTCTTCTTCTAAAGCTTGAATAAGTTTAATTACAAGTAACGATTTAGAATGCGCCATTCATTAAGCGCCATTTAACCAACCAACATTATCATCAAACGGGAAAACTGAATCTTTTCATCGTTCCAATGAATCATGTGGCCGATAGGCACAGCACAGCACAACAATTTCACTGCGAATTGAATCCGGCTAAATAAGATAAACGGCATGTTCAATTGTCCGTAAAGAAAATCCCATTCGTACTCGAATAACTAATGAGAGAATCCACCTAGGTGTGTTTATTTGCGAGAAGAGTAGAATAAAAGCGGGACACGAACGAGTTGCAGCCCCGAAAAGTCACGGTGAATGTTTTTGAAAGTGCAATTAAAGGACGTACTACTAATATATTTAGTACAACTTATTATTTATATTATTCTCTTCGTTCAATTCTTTTTGTTCTTCGCCCGCTGCGATGTGAAAGGGGCACAGGTTTTGCAAAAAAAAAATATAATAATCTGCAAATCGTCCACCTTAATTGCGAGGGGACTAGTGAAATGGAAAGATTACTTTCCCCACCCACAAAATTTAACAAAATCATTCAACTTTTGTAAGCTAAAACCTAATTACTTAACGCACTGTTAAATATCGCTGCGGGCGTTTCCGCCCATTTGTAACGCGCACAATAAAAGCAATCGCGTTAATTAGAAGCGATTGATTGATGCGTTTCTATTTATCATTAAGTCGTGTTCTTGTTGTTTTTTTTATTGAATCGTTCAATAAATCAATTTGATTCTTCAAGTTTTATTATGTCTCTACTTTTTTGTTAGCATAAGTTTTAGTTCTCTAGGTGAGAAGTGAATGCAAGTTGCAAAGTGATTTCAACACTTTAATTTTCTGTTCTTCGTTAAAGAATCTGGGTAATGAGAATTGGAGGAGCAGTAAACCTTAACAATAAGTTCATTAATGGTTTCATCATTGATTGATCGACTTTCAAATTTTGGTTGTTACAAAATCTCATTCACTTTTGTTTGATTAATTTCTTTAAACTGTTCATATTTTATTATTTAGTAAATATTTTAGGAAATTTTGCCAAAATTGAAAAGAAACATTTACATAAAATAAAGGGTGTCCCAAAATGAACAGGTTTTTAGCCTTCAGATTTTGATTTTTTTTATTGAATCATACTGCACAAATGGCGGCAAATTCAAATTTTGCGTTAATTTTGGGACACCGTTTACAAAATTGAATAACTTTTTTTTTCAAGCGATTGTTTTATAATAATGATGCATCATTTCTTGAACTTATTACGAGGCTAGTGGATTTTGAATGTCAACTACTTTTCTTTCTCTATTATATTGATGAAAGTAGTATTAAAATGTGCACATCTGTTTACACGTTAAAATGTCAATTCAAGACAAATTCATTTACATTAGTTTACAAATATTGATGATAAATTATTTCCTGTTTCTTAATTCAGCTCAAGTTTTTTTTTAAATTTATAATTAATAAATTATTATTTATTACCAAAGAAAAATTTGGACAAATGTAAATATTTTTTTTTAAATAATTGAGTAATAACAATTTAATTCTTATATTTGTTCATAAGTTTTTTTTTGTAATTGGAAATGAAAAGCAAAGTTTGCTTATAGAATGAAATTTTAATAATAATATCTGAAATATTCCAATAAATCAAATTTTATAAATAAATTGTAATATTTGTAAATAATTTCCAAAATATTTAATTTTAAACACTCAGACACTTTATTTGTAGATTCTAATCATTTTGGGATAAAGTCATTAAGTTTTGGATAAAGTTTAGTAAATGGGAACTCCGAATTCCACATTTCTAATGATAACAGTACAATGTTTGTACGAAAGTTGCGTATGTACTTTGTGTATTTGCTATTCGATACTAAACGTAAATATTTGATTCAATGCCAACTTGAACGTCAGAGCAGAGTACATGCAGATTACGTACATATATAAAATGCATCAGACATTTCTCACGCATACTAAAAAAAACAAATAATTTATTTCATAATTATTTGCATTTTTATTCAAATATTTTTTTATATATTTTATTACATAGCTTTTTTTTAGTAAACTATGTCGAAAATTTTGGTATTTGCAATATAAATATATTGTTAGATAATCAAAAAATCGATTAAAAATTGCAATTAATTATGATGAAAAAAAATTGAATATGTAAAATTTAAATTGTATTTTTGAATATACTAATATAAAAATTACAGTAAAACTCTCAATAAACTATTGAATTATCTTATTTTTTTTAGTATTTCCAATTAAATACAGTACCCTACACTATAAAAGGTATAGATATCACCTGTCCAATTATTCTAGTTGTTTAACTTTTTTTTTTACTTTACTTTAGCTGTGAGTGACAAAAAGTACTCGACGTAAATCACTTGAAGCGTATAGAAATGATTTATGGCCAAGTAATATAACTAACCAGACGTAGTCCAATAAAAAGATCATAAAATGGTTAAAAAAGGTTCTCAGAGAAATTGAAAATAAAAAGTGTTTCAAAAAATGTTTCATAATAGACAACCTTTCTATGATTTATTACTTACTGAAGTACTTTTTTATACGATGGAATTGAAAACTATTTATAAAGCAATACTTCGCATAGTACGGTAATCGGACTGTTCGAAATTGAGAATCTAAATACATTCAAAAAGAATCTGCATAATGTGAAAAAAATATTTTTATTTTGAACAAATAAAATTTAGTGTGTTTTTCAGTCCGGACTATAGTGAACATCCGGACTGATCGAAACTATACTATGTAGTGTTATATATATAGAAGTACTCAAAACTGAAAACTTTTTCTTACGAAAATTGGGACTAAAAACGATATTTCCCAATGCAATTTATTCACTTCTGAGTTACACAATTTTATCATTATTAAACTATTCAAATGCAGTTTACAAATAACGTGAAATGCCATTAAATATCCACTTATTATTATAATACTTATGCATATTTACGTCGAATAAAATAGTAGTATAATTGAACATATGACGAAAGAAATAAATACACTTAAAGCTATAAAACAGCTCTGACTGAAGCATAATTACAATCATTTAAATATTTCTGAAATTGATCTCAATTATATAATTAAACGTTTTCTAGAAATGCTTCTAAATAGTAGTAATTACTTATATAAAACTTATATCAAACTACATTTTTATTTTACCTCTTCGATATTTTTGTGTTAACAATTTTTCTATTTAAACAAAAGTTTGTTGCAAAAACGCTAAAAATTTATCAACAATATTTGATGACATTAAAATTTTGAAATTGTTATACAGCTAAACCTCGTTTAACGACCATAATCCGTTCCAGAATTGTCAAATTTTTGCTGGTATAGTGAAATGCTCGTATAGTGAAACAATTTTCCCCATATAAACTAATGTAAAATACGATAACGCGTTCCAAGTCGGGAAAAAAAGTATAATTTTGTCTTACTTCACATTTTGTTGTATAACTCGACAAACAATCACGCTAATTATATGTTTGAATACTCTAATTAAAGCCAAATGTCCAAATGTACATATTTGTATTGAGAATTGTTTTCCTGTAATTTCCTCTCAAAAATATGTTACATTTGACGAATAGTGTGGAGGCAACTTTGTATCAAATTTTGATTTTTTTTATCTCAATCAAATTTATTTCTACGTTGTAATCAATCCTTATCAATCCGATCAATAAATTTCTATTGTATAATCAATCAATTTGCAATTTACGAATTGCACAATGGACAGTAGCCAAATCTATTGTATATATTTTTTTTATGTTCAATTTGTAGCCAACAAAAAAAGGATCGTGCAGGTGTGTCAGATAGTGAGACAGGTATATTTATATAATCTTATCTGCGAGTTGATAATATCTGGGTCGAAAAACGATCTTGTATCTTTGGACTAGTTCCTACACACCACTCGACGTTGTCCCAAATCGCGTGACTCCTAACGAATACGTCATGCCATTACATCAATAAACCAGACCTTCAAATAACATCGTCCAATAAATAATTACATAAAAGTACCTTGAATAGTGCGGTTCCGTATTATTTGAAACCAGTATAATTGACTAAATTGTTTAGAGGGAAAATATGGATCAATTATGTTCGAAAAAATAATTTAGTGTACTAAGTTTTTGATAATATTTGTTAATTAAAATTTTAGTTTATTTTGAAATTTTAAAATTATATTGAATACGCACTGATCGAAGTCGCACTCTGCGAGGACTTGCTGTACCAATAAATATCATTAATCAGAAAAACTCCAAATAATATTTTCCAAGAAATAATTTTACAAAAAATCCTGGAATAGTGCGCTTCCGGATTGTTTGAAACCAAGTTAATTGACTAAACTGTATACAGGAAAAAAATGTATCATATATGTTCGAAAAATAATTTAGTGTACTAATTTTTTGTTAATTTAGTTTGTTTTGAAAATTTCAAATTATGGTGAATCCGCACTGTTCGAGGACTTTCTTCATTAATCTGAAAAACTACAAATAACATTGTCCAAAAATAACTCGAATAGTGCGGTTCCACAATGTTAGAAAATAGTCTAATTGACTAATCTGTGTAGGGAAAAAAATGAATCATTTTTGTTAATTAAAATTTTAGTTTGTTTTGTAAATTTCTAATTACAGTGAATCCGCACTGATCGAAGCAGAATTATGTTAATCTGAACAACTTCAAATATCATAGCCCAATGAATAATTATACAAAAATACCTCGAATAGAGCATATAGGAAAAAATGGATTATTTATATACAAAAACATAATTTAGTGTTTTAATTTTTTGTTAATTTATTTTAATTTTTGTTAATTAGTATTTTAGATTGTTTAGAAAATTTTAAATTATTGTGAATCCGCACTGATCGAAGCTCTACCAATAAATATCATTAATCTGAAAAACTTCTAATAACATCGTTCAATCAATAATTATACAAAAATACCTCAAATAGTGCGGTTCCGCATTGTTTGAAACTTGTCAATTAAAATTTTAGTTTTTTTTTAAATTTTCAAATCATAGTGAATCCGTACTGATTGAAACCGAACTATGCAAGAAATTATTATACCAGTAAATATCATTAATCTGAACTAAATAATATAATTTATTATTAAACAAATAAATAAATAATTAAAATAAGTTACTTCATTTGCGGTAATATTAAATGTGGAAGCAATCATCGGCAATCAATTATACTTGGAGAATTGCCGATCATCGAGCGTAATTAACGGAAATTAATGTTTTAATTAAAACGTCGATTTTTTTTGTCGTCGTCGTCGGTTTTACTTATCTGGATAGAAAGTTAATAAATAAATACACGCAATGCGCGTGAATTTTGTTATACAGTAAATATACGTGTACAATAATAATTACATTAAATACAGGAATTAGACATAATAAATTTGCTGATTATTTCCAAGAAATGTTTTAATTAATGAAAATATTATATTTACATTTAAATCAATTAATACAACTTTCGAGTAACTTTTTTTTATATATTTTTATTAAAAAAATCATTTTCAAACCTTTTTTTGTAGATTTTTAAAGATTTCTACATATTTCTAAAATAACTTTTAAAATACTTATGTAATTGATAACTTATGCAATTACTTGTATTAATGCAAGTATATTGTTGTAAGTAGGCAAGTTACTTGCCAA
Organism: Nicrophorus vespilloides; assembly: GCF_001412225.1. Taxonomy (NCBI): domain Eukaryota; kingdom Metazoa; phylum Arthropoda; class Insecta; order Coleoptera; family Silphidae; genus Nicrophorus; species Nicrophorus vespilloides. The sequence continues at coordinate 120,450 of NW_017097846.1, forward strand.
GTAGTCTCATGACTTTTTTATATAAATGTGAGAATGTGTATGAACAATAAAGTAATCAATAGGAGAAATTATTTTCAAAACTTTTTATTGTAGATGTTTTGATCCATATTAAAGATTTCTACATATTTGTAAAATAACTTTTAAAATACTTATATAATTGATAACTTTTACAATTACTTGTATTAATGCAAGTATATTGTTATAAGTAGGTAAGTTACTTGTCAAGTAGTCTCATTTAATATGTATGACTGTCCTACATAAATGTGTATGAACAATAAAGCAATCAATATTATATAAATTCTACAAATAAAGGTAAAATAAACAATATAAAATCAGTTTGTAGTTAAATTTTAACATGTTTCAAAACTGTAGATTTTATTATTTGTATTTGTGATCAAGGAAACTGTACTTATTTTGTCTTTGAATATGTTTTTTGATGTTAATATTTGTATGCTAATTAATGTATGCATGCGGTCGA
>NW_017097846.1:120952-125177 GCF_001412225.1 Nicrophorus vespilloides
GAAAATATTTATATTTACATTTAAATCGATTAATACAACTTTCGAGTAACTTTTATTTTTATATATTCTTATATAATATTTCTATATTTATCTAAGTTTAATTTTACATTAATAAAAATCAGAAAAATAATTAATCTTTTAATATTTATCAAGAAAAAACAAAATGCTATATATTTTATATCATTTTTTTTTCAGATTGAACAAATTGTTTTCAAAACTTTTTTTTGAAGACATTTTGATACATATTAAAGATTTCTACATATTTGTAAAATAACTTCTCAAAAACGAATGAAATTGATAAGTTATGCAAGTACTTGTATTAATGCAAGTATATTGTTATAAGTAGGCAAGTTACTTGTCAAGTAGTCTCATGTATTCTGGTATTACTTACATATATAAATGTGAGTAAATATGTATGTTATTCCATTTCTGATTCAATTCATTAATTTATTAAAAAAAATATGTATGAACAATAAAGTAATCAATAGAAGAAATTGTTTTCAAAACTTGTAGATCCATATCAAAAATTTCTACATATTATAAAATAATTTCTTAAATACTTATGTAATTTTATAACTTCTGCAATTACTTGTATTAATGCAAGTTACTTGCCAAGTAGTCTCAAGTAATTTGCTATGACTTTTTTTTCCAAATATTATAAATTTCCAAGAAATGTTTTAATTAATGAAAATGTTATATTTAAATTTAAATCAATTAATACAACTTTCGAGAAACTTTTTTTTTATATATTTTTATTAAAGAAATCATTTTCAAACCTTTTTTTGTAGATTTTTAAAGATTTCTACATATTTCTAAAATAACTTTTAAAATTCTTATATAATTGATAACTTATGCAATTACTTGTATTAATGCAAGTATATTGTTGTAAGTAGGCAAGTTACTTGCCAAGTAGTCTCATGACTTTTTTATATAAATGTGAGAATGTGTATGAACAATAAAGTAATCAATAGGAGAAATTATTTTCAAAACTTTTTATTGTAGATGTTTTGATCCATATTAAAGATTTCTACATATTTGTAAAATAACTTTTAAAATACTTATATAATTGATAACTTTTACAATTACTTGTATTAATGCAAGTATATTGTTATAAGTAGGTAAGTTACTTGCCAAGTAGTCTCATTTAATATGCTATGACTGTCCTACATAAATGTGAGAATGTGTATGAACAATAAAGCAATCAATATTATATAAATTCTACAAATAAAGGTAAAATAAACAATATTTAAAATCAGTTTGTAGTTAAATTTTAACATGTTTCAAAACTGTAGATTTTATTATTTGTATTTGTGATCAAGGAAACTGTACTTATTTTGTCTTTCAATATGTTTTTCGATGTTAATATTTGTATGCTAATTAATGTATGCATGCGGTCGAATGTCTTCAAGTTCGGTGTCCTTGTTTTACCTTCAGAATTCCCTTTTTCGAATCATAAATAAGTTCCGAAGTTCATGGAAGTTGTACTGTTGTCGTCGTCGCCGCCGCCCTTGGTATTTCTCCTGAGGCATGAATAAAACAGACGAAAATTCGAAACTCGATCCGATCCGGAATTATTCAAGGTTTTCCAACTTTATACTTCCTTCCTTCATCTGAATACACAATTCATAATTAAAAGAGACGAGATATTTTCATCTCATAATTAATACCTTCACTTCATTCCTAATCTAAATACACAAATTAAAGAAGACACGACTTGTGATCTGGATATTTCCATCTCCTGATTAACGCTGTGAATTGTATTAACAGATAAAATAAGTTACAGTTACTTTAACCTCTGGCTGGTAGAAGAAAATATCAATTCCTTGTGCACATAATTCTATTTATTTGTTTGTTTTTGTGCATGATAACATTGCTTAATGGCTATTAGAATGGTATACTAATTTGTAAAGTTGATTAAGTTCGCATGCAATTATCTAAATTATATAAATTACATGTGAATAAATGCATTGGGAGAGCTCAATGAAGGCCTTGGTTTTTGTGATGTCGAGATTGTGTTCGAATCCAAATGCAGCTCCAGTTTTCCGAAAAAAAACTCAATGAAATGCAATTATTTTGCAAACTGTAAAAACGAGGTATTTAATTAATATGGAAATTAGTAATGTAATAGTAAAATCGTGAGTGAATTTCATTTCAAAATATTATATAGTCAATGCTCACTTAACGTACATATTTTTGATTATTTACAAATCTCTAAATAAACAAATCTCCGTACCAACGTACGATTATGTGAGTCGTATTGGTTGATGTATGTTTGCTTAGCGTGCTTTGTACGTTAATTGAGCGTTTTTATATCAATAGGTTTTGTTATACAAATATTCGTACGAACGTACATTAATCTTTGTCAATAATCAGTTTTTATCAATATGCATTTCTTTGCTTACTTTCTTTTATAAAATATTTTTTTTATCATTTCATGTAGTTCGCTTAACGTACTACAATTCGCATTATTTATGTTTACTGAATGTTAACTGTGTATATAATCAATATATATATATTTTAATTAATAAGTATTTTATTTGTAAATATTGTCAATTCAAAGATTATTGGTTGCGATTGCCGTACTAATATATAAATATTCGTACGAACGTACAATTATATCAGTCGTATGATTGACTACTTAGTACCATGTAAATGACTAGAGTTCTTTAACACCGTTGATATATAATACCTAATAGATAAATATTCCTATGAACGTACAATGATGTCGGTCAGTCGGATGATTAATTTTTATAAAGATGTTGTATATTATCAATTGATTTTCAAGTATCTTAGAATTAAATTTGGTCAATTTGGACAGATTTTGATCTTTAACTATAATCTATAATGTCCTTTTAATGGTTAATAATGATTAGTAAGTTTTGTAGATATGATTCATGAGCAATTAGAAGCAAATTAATTTTGATTATTTGCGTCCCCTATATAGAGAATTAAAATAACATACAAATATAAATTATCTAAGAAATGTTGATTAAAAACAAACTGAACTAACATAAAAATGTTCATACAAACATACAATTATGATCAATATGCATTTGTTTCGATATGTAAGTACTAATATAAAATTTTTGAATGAACGTAAAATGATTATCAATATAATATCGTTTCTATACTACATCCAAATTATTTTGTAGTAATGATTAACAATTATGTAGAATGTGTATATGGTAAATTAAAATCGAAGTTAACTAATATACAAATGTTCGTACGAACGTACAATGATTATCAATATAATGAGTTTTTTGTTGTTTCTATACTACATTCAAATTATTTTGTAATAATGATTAAGAATTATATAGAATGTTTATATGATAAATGAAAAGCGAACTCAACTAATATACAAATGTTCGTACGAACGTACAATCATCATCAATATGCATTTGTTGTTACATCAAGATGATCTTAGTGCTATGATTAACAATGTTCTAAGATATGAGTATGCTTAATTAAAAGTGAACCTAACTAATATAAAATATTCGTACGAACGTACAATGATTATCTATATAAGAGTATTTTGTTGTTTCATTGCTACATCCAAATTATTTTGAGGTAATGATTAACAATTATATAGAATGTGAATATGATAAATTAAAATTGAAGTAAACTAATATACAAATGTTCATACGAACGTACAATTATGATCAATATGCATTTGTTGTTACATCAAGATGATCTTAGTGCTATGATTAACAATGATCTAAGATATGAGTATGCTTAATTAAAAGTGAACCTTACTAATATAAAAATGTTCGTACGAACGTACAATGATTATCAAAATTGAGTTTTTTTGCTGTTTCATTGCTACATCCAACTTAGTTTATAGTTCTGATTAATAATTATATAGAATTTATACATGATAAATTAAAAACGAACCCAACTAATATATAAATGTTCGTACGAACGTACAATCATGATCTATATGCATTTGTTTTTTAAAGACACCAATATCTTTCTCAAACTTTTTCCACACATTTACGAACACACTTTTTTAATTACTCGACATTTTCAAACAAAACCCTAAATATGTAATTTTCAATAAAAAAAAAACTATAATGTACGGCCTCGGTCAGGAAATGATAACTACTGCTGTAAACAACCGAAAGGCAACAATTTTATACAATAAAGAAACATTAAAACACTAATATACAAATGTTTGTACGAACGTACAATTATGACCAATATGCATTTGTTTTTACATCAAGATGAT
>NW_017097846.1:125186-139581 GCF_001412225.1 Nicrophorus vespilloides
TATACAATAAAGAAACATTAAAACACTAATATACAAAAGTTTGTACGAACGTACAATTATGATCATTGTGCATTTGTTGTTATATCAAGATGATCTCAGTGTTATGATTAGCAATGATCTAGCATGTGAGTATGGTTAATTAAAAAGCATAATGATGATCACTCTTAACATCCAGAAAACTGAAGGTTATTGGGGTGCATGCGTTAGGGTGGAGACGAACGTCGGAGGGTCGGTGGTATCGATTCGGTTTCGGTGGATGTCGGGGTGCGCGTGCCCACGATTCCTGCCCATTCCTCGCGACAAGACGGCGTCGAGCAAAGTGGGACCTTGTGATCGTCACCGCCTGAGGAGTCCTTGCCATTAACAAAACGATCAGCTGTCGCGTAAAAACACACACACACGACGCTACTCTCTCCTCGCTCCAAAATATACCCACCTAGTCAAGTATCGAGATTCCGAGCAGAGAGTAGGAGAAGCAGAGCAGTAGTAGTATTCACACACAAAAATAATACAACTTTTACCCAAATTTTCGATCCGGAAGTAGTGCTGTAGTCCTGTGACGCCGACGCCGCCCCCCCAGTGTTTGTGTTTTTTTTGTTTTGGTTCGTTACCGTTCACATGGATCCGGCTGTAATGATTTACTGAGAGAGCAGTCAGCAACCCCCAAAGAAACGTTCTAGTGTTCTAGTTTTATTTTAACAAGGAGAGGTGAATTCAGCCTTTTTCCATCAAGATGAGCGCCTACAAAGGGATTTACGAGTGCATACAGGATGAGTACACCAGGAGCATGGTTGCTGGTGAGTAAGAAAAACCCTCCCTCATCGAATCGATCGATGAAATGCAGCAAATGTTGCCTGCATTGCCGAACAATTCAATACATCCAAGGAAACTCGACGAAGAACAAGTTTTTTTTAACCCAACGCAATAATCCTCAAGAAGAACCACTCTGTTAATACTAGTTTAACCAATTCGTATCGAAACGCGTCGTGAATTTTCGATATCATCAAAGAAATTTTTCAAAAAACAATTTTTTATCACAATTTTTTCTTTGTCATTTCTTTACGAAGAACCATTGTGACAATAATAATAATTCGAATTGGATTAATAAATTTAAAATGGATTAAGAATTTTAGTTTGAATTAAAAATTTGATTGGAATTAACAATTTGAAATGGATTAAAAGTTTGATCTTTCACAAATTTCTCCGACGTTATTTAAACTACTTAATCGAACGTACGGAATTTTAATTAGGATTTTTTTCGTTTCGACATTCTTCTGAGAGAGGAGACAAGACAAGAATTTTTCGCTCGGATATTTACATGAATCACCGGTCTGTGGCCTCCAACGGATTACGATTTCACGCGTATCTTTTTGGTCTGTTTTTATCAATGTTAAATTCTTTTAATTGCTTTTTTCGGGGGTTGCAACATTTGCTATCGATTTTCGTCTCTATTTCGACCGTTCCACTAGTGCACACCCCTCATTAACATGCTTATCGTGAGGGGGTTCTTGCAGATCTTTCTCTCTCGAGGGGTTGACGAAAATTTTTTGGGTCAGCTGCAACATGGTAATAAATCCTAGTTAAATATATTTTTTCTATATAGATTTGTCATGGCTAATTTCACTAGAATAGAGCCGTTATTTATATAACCTAAGCGAGATCTAGTTAATATTTACCCTAAATTTATGTTTGTTACATAAAAGTTTTCTTATACTGTTCAATTTTCATATATACATACAAAAAAAGAGTAAAATATTTTCAATATTGAAAACACTAAAATATTTATATTTTGGGACAAAAATTGACAAATTAAAAAATAATTAATTTATAATGATTTGATTTTCAATAAATAAATCTAATTTCAATATTGTAAATAATAAATTTTGAATTAAAAAAAACATGAAATATTGACAAGAAATTCATAAATTGGGACAAAAATGGACAAATTCAAAAATTGAAATATTAATTTATATTTTTTTGCTTTTCAATAAAAAGATGTGATTTCTATATTGAAATAAAAAAGTAAATTATTGATTTATAATGTCCTGATTTTCAATAACAAAAAAAAAATAAATTTTGAAATAAAAAGTATGAAATATTCATAAATTATGACAAAAATTGACAATGATTTTCAGTAAAATAGAATTTGTTATATGCTGAAGTGCGTACATTTTCATGATTTCATAGATTTTATTATTATTAAATTATATAAGAAAGTGAATTTATTTTTTTTTGAAAGAAACTTTATTTTATAAAAATAATTTTCATGTAATTTTTCTAGTTTACAAATTTTATCAAAAATGTAGCTGCTCGTATTGATTTCACAATCATGAAAACATGTGAAAACATTTCATACTTCATATCTATATCATTTTGTTTATTCAAGATTACTAAATTTGGAAGCATTTTGGTAATCTCGAAGGAAGTGCTTTAAAAACTGAGGAAGTACAAATTGATAATAGTCATATAATTGTTTCATTTCAAAATTGAATACGAAAATAAAAATCTTTATATATTTTGCTAGAATCATCAGTTTTCGAGTAGTTTTATAAATAAGTATTGTCAATATTTCAAATAATTTGACTAGAATTAATCGAAAAATTATAATTAAATCCTTTTTTGTATAACAAAGTATACTTTTTGTTTGTTTGAAATTAATTATATAATTGTATATTTTTTTCTGAAAATATTATGCATTTACTAGAAGAAAAAAATAATTACTTTACTTAACAATCTTTATAAATTTTGCTAGAATCATCAGTTTTCAACTAGGTTTTAAATTTTAAAACCAGTTTTATCAAAATTTCAAATAATTTGACTGAAATTATCGTAAATCTTTTTATTTTATAGTAAAGAGTGTACCAAAATTAAGGCAAGATTTGAATTTGCCGTCATTTGTGCAGTAAAGTGTTGGAAACCCATAAAAAAACAACAATTTGACACATTACTGCACAGAGGGCAGCAAATTCAAATCTTGCGTTAATTTTGGGACACCCTTTATAAAAAACTATACTTTACTTATCTACATAAATAATAAATTTGTATTGTAATTAATATAAATATGAACTATGATCAAAACAATGAATCAAAGTCAATACACAAATGATTACAGGATAAGAAAGTAGTTGATTATCAATTGTAGTTATTATCAGTTCAATGTTTATTATCTACAATAGTTTACAAAACAAATTGCCAAATGTTTCATTAAACGAAATTGTAAATTCAGCAATTTTTTCAGTGTTGAAATAGAATAAAGTATATAGTATAAACAAAATAATTTTAGAAATTACATAATACTAACATTCAATTATTTTTTTTTCAGATTTTTTAAATTATTTCTTGGAATTTTTTTCTTAAATTACTGGTATATTTTGTCTTGATTTAATTGCAGAAGAGTTAAAATGAACTGAGTTTACTGTTTATTTACAGTGTGCATAAAAAGAGTGAGAATTGTGAAAAGTCTGTACCGATGCAAAATTGTGAGTCATTAAAGAAGCGAGATAAAAATCCGTTACGTATGCGACTATAAAAGTTATACAGATATCCAGCAATGCAATATGTATGGTCAATTATTCGGCGAAGACTTGTTTATATAATATGTGAAACTTTTAAATGAATTTTTCTTATTACATACATAATGTAAAGAAATTTTGTTGTCAATTATTTATTTCGGTCAATTTTACAATTTAAATTATAATTATTACTGTTTATAAATAGTTAACCAATGATTCATTGAATTGGTGATAGATATGATCATGATGTTTTTTTAAATTATAACAGTTAAACAATGTGTAAATTGTGATATTGGTTGAATTGGTGATACATATATTTTTTCAATTACTATAGTTAAGCAATATGTAAGATGAATCCTATTTGGATTGGTGATAGTTTTGGTATTTTATTGAAATTGTAATAGTTAAGCAATGTGTAATGCGGATACTATTTGAATTAGTGATAGACAAGATGTTTTATTGAAATTACAAAAGTTAATCAATGTGTAATGCTTGAATAATGATATATGATAGTGATAGATATGATACTTTTCAATTTTCGATAGTTAAGAAATATCCGACACGGATAATAATTGAATTGATGATATCAGATATGTTTATTAAATTATAATAGTTAAGCAATGTATAATGCAAATACAATTTGAATTGGTGATAGATATGATACTTTTTACTGTTCGATAGTTAAGCAATGTCCAACACGGATAATAATTGAATTGGTGATAGCAGATATTTTTATTAAATTATAATAGTTAAGCAATGTGTGAGGCGGACACTAATTGAAATGGTGATAGATATGATGTTCTACGGAAATTACAATAGTTAAGCAAATTACAATACAGATACAATTTGAATTGGAGATAGATATGACACTTTTTACTGTAGGATAGTTAAGCAATGACCAATACGGATAATAACTGAATTGGTGATATCAGATTTGTTAATTAAAATCTAATAGTTACGGAGTGTGTGAGGCGGACACTAATTGAAATGGTGATAGATATGATGTTCTACTGAAATACAATAGTTAAGCAATGTGTAATGCAGATACTATTTGAATTGGTGTCAGATATGATACTTTTTAATGTTCGATAGTTAAGCAATAACCAACACGGATAATAACTGAATTGGTGATATCAGATATGTTAATTAAATTATAATAGTTACGCAATGTGTGATGCGGACATTAATTGAAATGGTGATAGATATTATGATTTTAAATTCTTATTGTTAAGCATTGTCTAACACGGATAATAATTGAATTGGTGATAAATATGGTGATTTATTGAAATTACAATAGTTAAACAATGTGTAATGCACATACTATTCGAATTGGTCATAGAAAAAAATGTATCCTGTATTAGTGTAGTTAAGCATACTTGTAACGCGGATACTAAGTTAATTGGTGATATAGATGATAATTGTAAGTTTTGATGGTCAAGCAACTTATGACGCGAGTAATAATTGAATTGGTGATAATTAGGTTTAATTAAACAAAAAACTACTTTGTTTGGTTACGAATTAATCAATTAAAAAAAATCACTATTACCATTATATTTATTGGATCATTCATAAATTTGATTCATGAAATATGTTTTGAACTTGTATATTTTTTTTTTAATTTTCATGGGATTATACTAAGTGATTTGTAATCTGTTTTTTTATAGTAGTAGTAGTAAATTTTCGTTAATTTCAATTTGCGGTAACGCCGTTAATCTGATATCGATGACATTTAGAGTGCATTAGAATAGTTGTAATATAGGCTCAAATTATTTGCTCGGATATCGGATTTCGTACTTTCTAAATTGGATTTCCACATGGATTTTGCTCCCAGACAGAAATATTATATACACGGAGATCTCGATTTTGATAACCTTCTCTCTTGCTGCAAAATCTTGTTCATTGTTGTTCAATTTTCTAACAAAAACCAAACCACTCAAAGATCAAATTTCTGTAAAATATCTAAATCTAAACCAAATCCAAGAAAATATAATTTGTGTAATAATAATATATGTATTTTTAATCTATTTTTTGTTTCAATTACAAAATTTTAATTATGTTTTTTTCTCTCTTAATTTCAGGTAAGTTCCTAAGCGAAAGATTACATAAAGATGAAGAAAACTATAAATTGTGAAATTTGATGCGAGTAAGTGAGTTATTGATTTTTAAATAGATTTTATTGAATAATTATCTAAAAATTGAAGAACTTACGTAAATGTTTTCTTTTTATGAAATTTCTATTCAGTCCCGAATAAAGTATTTCATAAAGTGGAAATTCATTATATAAGGTCTCATTTTACGAAATAATCTTTAAATTATTGGTAAACTAATTTAATTTTATTATTAAAGTTTTTTTTTCCTAATGTCATAATTATTTGTGACATATTTTTATTAAGAGAAAAATATGAAATAATATCTACATATTTTTCAAAGTATACAAATTTAAATGCTAAAAATTAGAAACTTTTAACTTTATATATAAAAAAAAATATGAAAAACCTTTTTGATATTAGCAAATCTCAAAATCTAGAAGTTTCATTTTACGAAATAATATTGTATTTCTAATTAACAAATCAATTTTGATGATTTTTTTTCATTATTTCCTTAGATATACAAATAATACAAAGAAAATTTTTGTAATTAGACAACTTTAGAAAATGAGTTCTCACTATATGGAATAATATATGAATATTCAGCAAAACAATCAAATTTAATAGGTAAAAATTATAAACTTTTAACTTTATATATAAAAAAAATCATATTAACTACGTTTTTGTTAATACCAAAGGTTAAATGTAAGAGGTCTCGTTTTACGAAACAATATGTATTTCTTATTAACTAATTAATAATAAGTCTAAGTCTTTTCGCCTTAACAAATTAATTGTATCAAATTATGAATTTTTTAATATCATTATTATATTTAAACATACAAATCATTCAAATAAAACTTTCGTATTAAAAAAAATCATAAAATACGAAATAATGTATACATATTTTGTAAACGAATTAAATATTAATTGGTAATAAATTATGAACTTTTAACCTCATTATTTATATAAATATATACTATTCCTATTACTTACAAAGCATATAAGGAAGACTTTTGTTATAAGTTTGCATAGATAATGCATGTGAATGGTTGGTCTAACTGTAAATAAAAAAAAATGCATCGAAACAGTTATGAATATCCCACATAAACCATTCTTTCAAATTGAATCTTATGCAATATTTGCTTTAAGCTTCGGCGCCACGGTAACAATTCTCGTAATTGGGAATACCCAAAAATCAATAAACTCATCGACGAGTTACGTAAATCCTTCTCATCACACAGAGCTGCAGTTCTAATTATAGAACTAATAATAGCAACAGTCTACATTACAACCGTAGTAATCTAATGAATAGGAAAAACGTAACAATCTAATTCGTATCGGTCGAAGTGTCCTTGTTATGAAAAAAAAAATGAGTCTTTGGACCACCGTTCCACCTGCCTGCCTCATTCACATGCCCGCACTGTCTACGTGCAAACTGCAAACATTTACTCAAACAATTTGTACAAACTGATGTAAAAGATACACTTTTTGTGAGTGTATTCTTGCGACATTCAATCACGATTTCGCAATTAATTACATACCGAAAAATGGATACAGTGTATGAAATAATCAAAGTTACGTTATATCATTAAAAGATTAATATCTTTTTTTATATATATAAACATTATTTAATTAAATTTTGTAATTTTACGGTAAAATTTTACAAATTTAAATATTTTTTTTTCATTAATTAAATGTATTCAAATATTATTCTTTCTTTCTTGATTGTTGTTTTCTATCTTTGATTGTTGTTTTCATTCTCTCAAATTCGATTTATAAAATAATTTGTGATTATTTTTTATACAAATTGTAAATAACGTACGTTTCCTTTTCCTTTTTTTTTTGCATTTTTTCAATTAAATTATATTGCGACAATTTTTTACATTTTTTTGTTTCTCAATTTTATTATGTAATTATTTTGCATCAATTATAATTAATTATAATTACAGTACAATTTTGTTCATTGTTGAGATTTCATTGAAAGAAACAAAAAAAAACTGAATTAAAGTTCTTTAATTATTATTTTATTTCTTTTGTTTCTTTCTGTAATTTAATTTTAATATAATTATAACATTTTACAAAATTAGTATATTTTGAAATAAAATTTAGATTTTTTTTAAATAAAAAGAAATTAGTAAAGAAATTAAAAAGAAGTTTGTACCGTTTGATTTCGTACAATTTCTTCATCATCATAAAATTAACAAATAAGAGTAAATTATTTAACGAAAGGTGCAATTGGAAACAAAAGATTTTAGTTTTTTGCGTAAATTAGTTTCAGTAGGAATTGCAACAAATAAATACGAAATTGGATACATTAATTGGCGCAAATTTCAATTTTATTGTTTTAATTCTTCCAATTTTTTCATCATCATAAAATTAACAAATAAGCATTAATCATTTATAAAAAAAAATGCAATTGGAAACAAAATATTTTAGGTTTTTTGCGCAAATTGGTGTTATTAGTATCAGTAGGAATTGCAACAAATAAATACGAAATTCGATACATTAATTGGCGCAAATCTCGTTTGTACCGTTTGATTTCTTCCAATTTCTTCATCAACATAAAATTAACAAATAAGTGTAAATTATTAAAAAAAAATGCAATTGGAAACAAAAGATTTTAGTTTTTACGCAAATTGGTCTCATTAGTTTCAGTAGGAATTGCAACAAATAAATTTAATTTTCGCAAATCTTGTTTTTAATACTGATACGTTAATTTATCCGCTCCCATTCACTTGTAATTAGCAAAAAACTATATAATATAATTTACTATATTCTTAATGAGGAGCTGCAGGTTGTTTGTGTGTATGTTTTTGCTGTTCTTTGGCTTAGTTCAATTTTAAAATGGATTTTAATTGCTAAGTAAATTGTCTACGGGAGCGCGTGGAAACAATTATGCGAGTAGTGAAGTGCAACGGACAGGTTTTCAATATTAATTAGAAAGAATGTCATCTATGTTAATGTCGTAATCTATATATTATTAATGTTTTTATTTATAAATCTTAATTTAAAGAAAAACATATGTTTTATAGTAAAATAAAATAGAATTTACAGAAGTAAAGATGTACTAAATATCCTCTTTTATTATCAACTTTAGTTAAAAGGTTTCTTGTCTATCGACCAAAAGTTATTTAGGTTCTTGTTAACTTGTTTTACATTCTATAAAATCAACGTTGTTTTCTTTTTGTTTTCATGAGAAATATCTATCACCCATCAAAATTTTTATATTGCTTAACTCTCTTTGTATGCAATAATGTTAAAGTTTTTAATACACAATTGAATAATTTCAAATCTTTTTGTACTTTAAATTTAGTAGATCTAAAATGTATATATTTTTGTTGTTGTAATGTTAGCCTGAGTTGAACTTAATGTAAATTAAGAACCGAATTGAGAAGAGGAAACAATTGTTATGGAAAACGGAAATTGTTCGTATTCAAAAGACGTGTTCATTCACGTTCTCTTTCTACGAACATTTCCTGTTCATTCATTTGGAAATTATCGGACAATTGACGTTTATTATTTGTGGTTTCTCCGTCCAAGGCCCGAAACAACTATGAATCTCGCATCGAAATTACACTTTAATTTGTTATTGAAATCAAAATATTACAAATACGGAGAAGAAATTAATGGTACAATAACAAAAGTAAATAAAAAAACAAATAATATTGTTTACTTTATATGAATCAAGTTATATTTAACGCAAAATTTGAATTTGCCGGCATTTGTGCAGTAAAGTGTTGGCAAACCCAAAAAAAAACAATTTGAAGGTTTCTTTTCTATTTAATTCAAATTTTGTGTTAATTTTGGGACACCCTTTATAATACGCAGATTATATTCATTTATTCGATATCTAATAAGCATAGTGATTTTTGAGCAATTGAAATATTGTACATATTTACTTTTTTCAAAATTTGTGTATAATACGCACATTGAATTTGAACATTACAATTTTAGATCAAAATAACTCTTGTACTTAATATGTATCTTAACTAAATTACAATTTTATTATAATTTCACCAATATAAGAAAAATAATACAATTTTTTGTACATATTTTTCAAAATTCGTGTATAGTACGCACTTTAAAATTGACAACCACGATTTGAAATGAAACAAAATTTTGTAATTCATTAATATAAAGTACACAAATATCATTTTACTAAAGCAATGAAATTAATACTAAATACATTTTTTCCAATTTTCGTGTACATTACGCACATTGAATTTGAACATCACAATTTTACATCGAAATAACTCTTGTACTTAATATATAACATAACTAAATTACAATTTAATTATTATTTTACCAATATAACAAAAATAATTCAATTGTTTTTATATATTTTTCAAAATTCGTGTATAATACGCACCTTAAATTTGACAACGACGATTTTAAATGAAACAAAATTTTGTAATTTATTAATATAAACTACACAAATATCATTTTACTAATTCAAAGAAATTAATACTAATACATTTTTTCCAATTTTCGTGTATAATACGCATATTGAATTTGAACATTACAATTTTAGATCAAAATAACTCTTGTACTTAATATGTATCTTAACTAAATTATAATTTTATTATAATTTCACCAATATAAGAAAAATAATACAATTTTTTGTACATATTTTTTAAAATTCGTGTATAATATGCATTTTAAATTTAACAACCACAATTTTAGATGAAACTAAATTTTATAATTAATTAATATCAACTACACACATATCATTTTACTAATGCAAAGAAATTAATATTAAATACATTTTTTTACAATTTTCGTGTATAATACGCACATTGACTTTGAACATCACAATTTTAGATCGAAATAACTCTTGTACTTAATATATAACTGTACTAAATTACAATTTAAATAGTATTTCAATAATATAATAAAATTAATACTATTTTTTTTACATATATTTCAAAATTGGTGTATAATACGCACCTCAAATTTGACAACCACAAAATTTTGTAATTAATTTATATAGTTTACATATATCATTTTACTACAGCAATGAAATTACTACTAAGTACATATTTTTTTTTTCAATTTTCGTGTATAATACGCACATTAAAATTGAGAACCACAATTCTAGACCAAAACGAATGTACTTAATATGATATTGCAATAATATATTAATTTTAGTAATTTTATCAAATTAATACCAAATTCTTATATATTTTTTCAAGTCTATTTTATATACTTTGATACAGTAATTAATATGTAATTAATTGATATTA
Source organism: Nicrophorus vespilloides (assembly GCF_001412225.1). NCBI lineage: Eukaryota > Metazoa > Arthropoda > Insecta > Coleoptera > Silphidae > Nicrophorus > Nicrophorus vespilloides. The sequence continues at coordinate 136,029 of NW_017097846.1, forward strand.
TTATAATTCAAATCATTTTTCAATATATAACAATTAATAAATAAATGAAATCATGTTTATTTCTTTGAAAGTGACTTTGATTATAGAGTAAACAATGATTAATACGAGTAAAAGTGAAATAAATCCATAATAGAAAAAAAAGAGTTTATATTTGGTTATGCGCATTACAAATCGCATTCTCTTTATCAATAATGCATTTAAATGCAATTTGCATGTGTAATGAACTCGCCGCAATTACTCATTTCTAGAATTTCTATTTATATCAATCCATTATTTTTTTTGTAATTTCATTTTATTTATTTTTTTTATAAAAACTTTTGTATTGTAATTTTTATAAAAAAGATAATAGTGATAATATTACTTTTTTTCGATTATTTTTCAGTAATTTAGTAATTTATACAAAAAATATGTTTGCTTTTACGTATTTATAATTCAGAGAATGTAATTAATAATCAAGTACGCATTTCAAATTAATTTACATAAGTAATGAACTTGCAGTAATTAATCATCACTGCAATTTCTATTTATATCTTCTGTTTTTAAGACCAATTAAATTGGATTTTTTTTGTTGATAATCTGGACTTAATCCAAATCCAATATTTGCATATCGTTGAAATGAAAGTTCAATTGTCTAAATTTTGTTTATTTATATAATTCCAAATCCATTGTTACAATCGAATAATGACGTATAATCTAAAATTCGAGACAGTTTTAGATAATCAAACGAAAAAAAAAAAATTGATCGTACGGAAAGTTCAAAATACGTTCGATAAACCAGAAACCTTTGATACTTTCGAACGTCTAGAAATTGATGAACGATATGAGCGGCTGCAGCTTTATATGTAAATAAAACTTAATCTAAATAGTTTAATTATGTTAGCGCTTTGTGGCGAATATATCCGCCCAACTTTGTATACAAAGACTACTACGGTTTAGATTCTAATCGCGCACGTCAAATTGTCTTGTCAGCAAAGGTTTAAATAATATTGAGGATAATCAAACGAAACGTATGGAATGTTTAAAATACGTACGTTAATCGAGAAACCTTTGATACGTCTAGAATTTTTTTGTTGAATTTATTTTTAAAAAGTATAAAAATCAGCGGGATTTCCGAAAATATAATAGTGTTGAAGACTTTTACATGGAAATGCACTTATGTTTGTATGGACGTATTTTTTTTTGGGGGTGAGACGAAGTGAGTCATTGCGACGATAGTTGGGGTGAGTTAAGTTGTGCACCCTTGAAAATAAAAATGTGCTATAACGAAGGGTGCATTTAATTAGCAGAGCCAAGGGATGGAGAAACTAGGAATAGGGTCGGGCACGTGTCTGATTTTGAAAATATGGCACGTGCGGTTTTTCAAAGTGAACAAGAATAATCAATATGTCAAAAAAAAATTATGTTCCCATGAGATTAAATGATTATATAAGATATCTTTATAATATTCGTAATTGATTTTTTTTTCATATTTTGCGCTGAAACACAGTGCGGATGCACCTTTATATATAAATTTTAAAAAATCCAAATAGTTTAATTATGTTAACCCTTTGTGGCGGATATATCCGCCCAACTTTGTATACAGAAAAATATGTTTTGACGTAAGTTATGTATTTGATTTATAAACGCTTTAGATTGTAACCACGCAGGTTAAATTGTTGTGTCCTCGAAGGTTTAAATAATAATTTGGATAATATTAATAATGAAGATAATGCTAAAAATTGCTTTTCACAGATTTTAATGGAAATTTGCTTGAAACTGAGAATGTTTTAAATAAACAAACTGAAAATAGTGCATTTACTCAAACCAAAAAACATTCTAATTTTGTATATAAATATCTGACATAGGTCGATTTAGTACATAAATAAATTACTTAAATCTTGCTAATTGTGTTTACAAAAAAAAAACAATTTATATTCAAACTATTTGGACTAACATCGTAACCCACTTTTGTTAATTAATTTGAATTATTTGATACAAACAATAAATTATAATATATAAAAATGTTACATACACTATGGATATTTTATTTTTGAATTTTTTTTGGTATTATTCGGGAATTTTTGTATGTAATCTTTTTTTTTGGTAATTAGTTAATAATTAACATAATAATTTTTTGTCATCAAATTTATTTCTTTTGTATTTATTTTTTTTTATTTGTATTAAAATTAAGGTCAAGTTCCGAATTTTAGATGTTACACGAGAAAATCCGCTATATATTTCCAAGGTCAAGGCAAATGCGACTTTATTTTTGCGGTTTACGAATCAAAATTGAGAGAAAGACAGATAGATTGAGAGGAAAAAAACATATAGGCAATAACACACTGAGAAAATTGCTCGTTTCGAGTTACAACTGCGATGGTCAAGGTTGAATACGTAATAGACAAAGGATAATTAGTGATTCAAACGAAAGTGACTAAATAAATATTCCCCAGTTTGAAAAAAAAACTTTAAAATCCAAAACAATTTTTATTAAAAAAATTTTGGCTCGAAATTTTGTTTCCAAATAATTCTAATTATTTGTTTTTTCTTGATATTTTGTATTAATATAACAATAAACATTATTATTATAAAAATGTTGATTTATAAGGATTGATAATTTAATTAAAAAAATTATAAACTTTTGAAAAATAAAGATATTTATTATAGTCATGTGTGGAAGTAGAAAGAAAGAGATAGTCTTGTATTTTTTGTTTGTATTGTAATTTTCGTGAAAGTGAAACTGCGAATGCATAAATCATTCAATCGTTATGCAAAAGAGATGTTTATCAACAAGGACACACTAAGAAACCTTGCTTTTTTTTCGGATGCATCCAAAGTATTATGTTTTCTCGTGTCTTTAATGTTACACATATATAAAATTATGTATCGAAGACAAAGGACATGTGATGCGCGATTTTCTAGTCTGCTGCTGAAAAGAATACTGGTGGTAATCTTATACTTAGAAATCGTATCTTGATACTTTCATCCTCCCGCATTGATGCTGTGACATGAGAAACGAGTTGTTGACAAAATATGAAATTACATAACAGTTTTGTTCTTATATTTTTTTTGCAAAGAATCGCATTGTCTTCTTTATGTTCGGTATAAATTATTCAATATAAACAAGTTTACTTGATATATTTCATAAAATTTTTAATACAAATTTTATATTGAGACAAATTTTTTAAAATTTTATAAATTGTGAATTATTTACAATAAAAAAAATAGAACATTTTAAACTGTATAAATACAAATAATGATTGTATCAACAGATGAAATTTCTAATGTAAACTGTGAATGTAAATCAAATCGTGATTGAGAGATTACTACAATTCTCTTACTCGTATTTTTTTATGGTCATTTAATAAATATAATTGTGTCTCATCAAACGTGACTGAAATATCTTTCTGTATCCTTGACTTTAATCATAAACTTCAATAAAAAAAAAAGCTTTGAACACTTGTTGCAAATTATTTTTTTTTGTAGAGGTCACGACTCGACCATTTTGCCAATAAATAAATTTTAAGTGTGGGTTTATAAATGTTTGTGCAATGGTTTTTAATCGGCACATGTC
>NW_017097847.1:0-7366 GCF_001412225.1 Nicrophorus vespilloides
AAACGGATTGGGGAAGGATTTACACACTGGGAAGTATCTCTCCTACCTTTTTTTTTTCTTTTTAATATCTGTTCGTCCTCTGCGTACTTGTGCTCACGGATGTTCGACACGAACTGTAGTGTAGCTTGATGTTGATAATCTCACGTTGATGACCTCTTCCTGCCAAAACATCAGCCTCTTCGTTACCCAGGATACCCTGGTGGCTGGGCACCCAACACAACACCACAGCTCCCCCATCCGTTTCCATATCTCTTATCTGCGTGCGTATTGCCACAACCCAGTGGTTCGTTTTAACTGTCGTTGATTGGCTGGTGATGGCATCAATAGCACTCATCGAATCCGTGATTATCGCCACTCTCCGTATCTCATGGAATTGTGTCAATCGTAGGGCTCTGTGTATCGCGTATAATTCCGCCGTGTATATCGACGCTAGCCCTGGCAATCTCCCCGACTCTGAGATATTAATCTCCGGAATGTGAATACCGAAGGAGACAGATCGAGGTGACTCTAATAAGGATCCGTCTGTATATGCCTCAGTCAGATATCGGAGAGAAGCACCCCTGAATTCCTCGAATGCTTTGTTAATAAGCCAGTCGGAGTTAGCGAAATCTTCCTTGCTATACGGAAATTTCAGTGATTTTATGCAGTGCGTAACGTCTTCCAATGGTGGGGCGAAGATATTCTTTAAGGCTCTCTTATCCACAATTGTTCTGAACGTTTCCGTATCTCTCCACGCCTGAATCAGAAGTGGGATTCCCTTAGCCGGCCAAAAAGGGTTTTGTTGGAACTCCGACGCTGCCCTGGCGACGAGCGGGCGAACAGCTGAACGTGGGCTTGCTCTACACTTTACGCAATAACGTCTCGCCAATTCGGCTCTTCTAATCTCCAATGGAAATACGCCGGTTTCCACGTGCATTCCAGTTAGTCGAGTAGCGCCTTTGCACAGAACGAGTAGAGACTACTAGCGTAATCAAGCCTTGAGCGCACGTAGCCACGGAACAACATTAGCAAAGTCCTGGGGTCGCTTCCCCAGTCAAGCCCGGACTACGCTCTCAGGATGTTAACACCTTGGTAGCATGACCTGACTAGCGACCCGATATGATTTCTCCAGCATGGTTTGTCGTCAAACCAAATTCCCAGAAACTTGTGTGCTCTCACGTACTCCACACCGATGTTCCGAACACGAAGGAGTGGAAAATTTCTGACTGTTTTCCTTGTAAATCCCATGGCATTGGTTTTGCTGGGTACTATGGCAAGTCGTTTTTCCGTCAGGAATTCCTCTATGTTGCTGAGCGATTGGTTCAACTGATTCACTACCACGTTGATGTTCTGTCCGGTACCAATCAGCACCAAATCATCGGCATATGCCATGAGTCTAGTGCTGCCCACGGTTGTCCTGTGGATATCATGAATAAAAATGTTGAATAAAAGTGGACTTAATGGACTCCCCTGCGGCAATCCCATATGCGTGGACCTAATGTCGACCGGTGGTTGTGCGCCAACTAGTTGCAGTCTTCTCTCTCTGGTTAGTGCAATAATTATATTGACTAACCGAGGAGGGAGCTGGAGGCTCGAAAGTAGCTACGACCTCTGCTCTCCGCTTTGCTTACGTTATAAATCTTTCCCTTTTTCAGTTTACTACCCAAGGACATCGACCATATAGATGACGTGTTGTCCTCCGAGGGTTCTAAATTAATTGTAAATGGACCCTCATCTTTAGAAGTGAAGAGTAATGGTGAATCCAATATCTTAAATTTGATTAGTTCTTCTACTGTTTCTTTGATCTGGGAGGGAATTTGGATCGATTTACCATCTTTTTTCACGTAGTTGTTGGCTGCCAAGATTCGCGGTATTTTGTTCAGAAGTTCTTTTTTAATTTCCAACTTCTTAAAAAAAGCCGAATCTTTTTTTGATTCCGCGTTGCCGTCGATGAGTGAGACGAGGTCTCCGAAATCGTCAACAGGAGAGAACTCCTTTGAGCCCCCTCCTGCTGAATTTTCCCGCATGCTGGGGTTGTAGCTCAAGCCCTATAAGGCTTGTAATACCACCGCAAAACGCTTATAGACCACACAGGGAATAGAACCACACTAGGAAGTAACTTACTCCGCTGTCAGATGTCGGTCCCGGACGCACGTGCACTCACGGTTGCTCGAGACGAACTGGATTTTAAAAATAAGAAACAGTGTTTTGTTTAAACAATTGCAATGCGCAGCAACCGGTGATTCATTGCGACGTGTTCGTGACCATATAAGAAATTGTTTGTGTTCGCAGCTGCCGATGATATAACTCAACGCTTTAGAACCGCTGATATTCATCGTGTCGTAACAACGATTTAAGAATTGTTTAAACAATATCAATGAGCAGCATTCGCTGATTCACCGCGACGCAGAGAAGCGACGTTTTCGTGACTATATAGGGATTTGTTTAAACGTACGCAGCGACAGCTGATTTATCGTGTCGTCTGAATCGCGCAAATGTAAGAAATAATAAGAAATATTACAAGATGTAAGTTAATTAATAGTGAATTAATTAATTGATTTAGATTAAATTTTATAAAAAAAAAACTATTATATTAACTTGATTAAAAACATATTTGAATTTTGATCATTTTAAATTTTTTGTCATAAACAAACTAAAAATCTTAAGAGGAATATACAAAAATATATTTGATTTTTTTGCAACTAATCATACACACCAACGCACACACAGCGATAAGCGACAGACTAAGTAGTAGTAGTGCAAACGCTCAAGTAGACAGTGGACAGTGTCACATGTTAATACTGTGGTGCTCACTCCAGCACGCTTATATGACGTCAACTACAAGCCCGATATGGTGCGCCCCACTCCAGCCCGTAGCTGGTATTCCGGTAAGGTCTGTTAAGGGCTCTACCTGTGTAGGGTATATAAGCGGCAACATATATGTACCCGCTCTCTTATTTCCTGTCTTCTCTTCCGCTTTTCTTGTTTAGTAATAACATGTAAGGTTCTCGGTATTATCTCGTGAGTATTTACAGTATTGGCCCTTGAGCCTCGGACTCATTATACTGTAAGAAACCCTTGTATTCTATGTATCATACCGTATTGTAACTAGCCATAATCTACAAATAAACATACTTTATTGCCTCTGTTGCTGTACGTTTCAATGAAATATTTTTGATTTGCTTGCATCTCCGTATCATCATCATTCATTAATTTATCAATATTTTTTTCTTGAAATTTTATCAAATCATATTTTTCCTTAGTTCCCCATTTTTATGCATATACCAAGCAATTGACGTCACAAATATACCCACAAATTAATTGTAATATATTTTTTTTATACCTCTTAACACTTCTTCGTAAACCCTTATCCTTTTTTTGAATTATTGTAATCAAAAACAGCACCAGGCTTCAGTTTTCCGCTCTTGCCTTCAATTGTAGCACACATATGTTTGTTCCTGGTCGTTAACATGGAAACTGGCCTTTTATCAGTCCATTTTAGAAATTTTACGCCATTTCGGTTAATCAAGCTTAAAATGGCTCCTCGTTTTTGTTTTTTTTGCTTGGAATCTATATTCATGTCGATTAATGTATCTTCCTGAGCATATTCTAGCTCAACATGTCTCTTTTTCGTAATAGGTATCCATTCTCTATTATTAGAAATTTGTTGTAAATGGTTATTTTTATCATCAGTACCCTCGTCTTCGGTAGCACTAACACTAATCTCTTCTGAAGAGGACGAAAGAAAACGAGAACATAGTACTGATTTAAAACTTACAGATTCTTCCGAAGAACTATTATCATTTTCATTATAATTCATATTTATTATCAAAATAGATATTTTTTCCAGCTGAAACAACAATTGCAAAACCTTATTCGTGTATGTACATGGTGCGGCAGAAATAACTCTCACATTTCAATGAGGGATTGAAAAAAAAGGTATGAAATGGTAGAAAGATGCTCACTCGATGCCTATTTTTTTTCTACGGTGCAACACTAAATTTTAGAGAAAACCCTCGACTTGTAGGAGTATTTCAAAAAATAAAAAAAAAATCCTTACCAGAAACGATTGCTTAGGAGCTGAGCAGCGTCAGGTAGAATTGAATGAAAATTTCAATATTTTTCCCACAATTGTTATAAATTGCTTCAATATCATTAAAAAATGTATAAGAAAAATTTAAACGTTTAAAGGTTATAATTGACGTAAGATATTTGACGTTTCACTCAGTCCATAGGCGTCCACGAAAAATTTTCTGGGGGCAGGCAAACTGACATCGCCGTCCTTAACGTGTTAAACACTGAAGAAATGAAGCAAATCTACCCGCAACTAACACAACGGGTCGGCATCACTAAAACATAAGAAATGCAGTAGAACAGGAAATTAATAGGCTCATTCAAGAAGACACATAGTGATAGTACAACAGCGACCATCAACATGGATCCTCCAGCAAAAAAACTCTGAAGTGAGAAGTCTGTTAGGAATGTTAAAGTACATAAGGAAAATTATTCCAAACCTGGCAAATATAGGTGTACTGTAAGAAAATTAAAATTAAAGTCATGCAAATTTCAATGGTCCAAAGAACACCAAGAAACTTTAAAGACATTAAACAACAGTTCACTAAGATACTTTGACATTAAGAAAATAACTAAATTACATATAGATACTGGTCCTCATGGACTGGGTGCTGTCTTATTTTAAGAAGTCTCCAACAACAACGTCGAAATTAAAATCTCCCATGATTTGCTTCAGTATAACTGACCAGTGGATCTCCATCATTACGTCATCTGGGGGAAAATACCAGCGTTAGGGTGCACCCCCAATTTTGTATATCATAAATTGAGCTGTAGTTTATGTTATATCAAGAGACCTATATGACCTATAAAGCAGGGCGATACCCCATTTACCGTCATCTCTTGTTTGATGAAAAATAGAAATTATTCGAATTCTCGGCGAGTTCATTTATGCTTTCTGGCATGACAAAATTTCTTGCTGCAGCTTATCTCTCTCGTTGACAATTTCTGTTTTATGATTCAATACATTATTAACACAACTTAAATAAATACAAAAAAAAAAATATGTGTACCATGTTCCACAATAATTTCAATCAAATCATTGGTGTGCGGGCATTTACAAAATTAAAATTTCCAGTTAATATTTTCTCTTACATATTTTTTTAATAAAATATATGGGTCATATCGTTCACTTAAAATATACGGTAAAATATAATATGAAATATTAAAAATCTGAATTATCGCCTATAGACATAATTCCGAACAGAATTGCATATAATACTTTCGATCAAATGAATTTCTATCTACTAATTTATTAAATTACATTGCTCCCTATGCATACAAATTTGCAATACAAATACATTACAAATATTGCAAATATTACAGTTTTTCTTCCTAATAATTTCTACTACAGTTTTCAACACACCTCCAGACAATTTGGAAAAAAGTAATTTTTCGAAAGGTTCATCAGAATTAAATTAAGGGTACTGTAATTTTGTGGGGGTTTGCTGATGGCTCATACGATTTCTTCATAAATAGTTCTATGTCTCCCGTTAACGTTGCACAAAAATCTGTTCCTTTTCTATTTTTAATTGTAATTCTATTTATTATAAAAGTGGAAAATCGGCTAATAAATAGATTACAGGATGATTTGATATTTGGTCCCTGCATTTGTCTAAGTTGGCCAAATGTGTTTTCTAATGGATCTTGATTGAAAGATTGGGTTAGGAAATAATTTAAATTCATTTTTTTTCAGTAAAATACTGTGTAAATTTATCATTCCATTTAAAGTTGTAACAAAATTTTGTAATACAGGCGGCTGTTTCATTATTTCATTTCTATTGTTGACAAATTTCATAGTTTTGAAAACTTCCTTAGCCTTATACCACAGATCTAAATGTTTTGCTTTCATTGTAACAGATTTTCTTAAATTTATATCTTTTTTTCTAATGTGCCTAGATTCAACGTATCAAATAATTGATTTAGAAAATGATTTTCCATTTGGACATGAGAAGTTCCCCAGTATCATAAGTTTCATGACCGTACTTACTGTCTGACTAAATACCTGAACTGCATACGAAACTTTCATTTTTGGAATTTTTTCGGGATATATATGTCTTGCTGTAATTTTCTTCATCGATCTTCTTACATCCTCCCTTTGTGCATCTATGAAATATGCAGCTTTTATGTCCTACAACTGGCAGTCAAAGGTTCTCCATTCAAAATAAATTTCAAATTTTTAGTTAGTAAATTATTTCGCATACATTTAATTAGATGGCATATATCGTAAAAGGAACAATTTCTGCTTCACCAATTCTAATAATATTTGGCTTTGGTTCCTTATTTTCTTTTATGTATTTTTTATAAAAATCATTGAGTAGCATATTAATTGCAGCACAATTTGTAGATCCTTGGTCACATACAAGTGCCCTAATTTTCTTTTCGGCATTCTGCAATTGGCCTTGAAAAATAATTTGCATATCTTCACTTAAATTTTTAAATTTTATAAATTCTTGGTATTCTAACTTATATATTTTGTTTAATTTTGCTAAATAATATATTCTATTTTGAAGTGATTTTCTGCTGCAATGTTTGTTTTTAATAATGGTTTTCAATGTTTTAGTACCCTTCTCATTAACTACCCCTTTTTGTACAAAATTTTCTATATGGGAATTTTATCAATATCATTTTCCAAACCCTGTATTTCAGGACTAATAATATTTTCAGTTATCATAGGTATATCATAACAAAAGAAGTATTTATGTATTTTTTATAAGAATCATTGAGTAGCATATTAATTGCAGCACAATTTGTAGATCCTTGGTCACACAAGTGCCAAAACTATATACCCAATTTATTTTAACCATGTCACTATTTCTTTTATAAATTTGGCTATTACGGTAGATTTGGTAGTTCCCTGAGTAAATGTATAAATTACTGGAAAATTCCATTTTCCATTAACACTTCGTACCATAAATACTTGCGCATGGTCTGCTATTTTACTGGTTCTTACATAGCCATCATCCTCAAAACCAGTGAGCATCCCTCTTGTCGGTAAATGGGCCAAATGTGGAGTTACCGACATTTCGTCAAAAATTAAGGTGACAAGCCTTTCTTGAATTTTACTATTTTCACTAATATGAGACTTGAGTGTATGAAATACACTATCATTTATTCCAGTGTCTATTCTTATTCTCCCATTAAAACTCTAGACTGTGGTTGAAGATGGTAATTTAAAAATGTGCGATAAGTATTTATAGCAGGACCTACTTTATTTGTAAATACTTAAAGCCAATACTTTATTTTCCAGAGAATAATTTTCTCCCTTAATTTTCTTTCCGGCATTCTGCAATTGGCCTTGAAAAATAATTTGCAC
>NW_017097848.1:0-11706 GCF_001412225.1 Nicrophorus vespilloides
CGGTAAATTGTTTACGTTGTGACTTCTGTTTTTTTTTTTGAATGAAAAAATTATATATTTAATATTTCAATTTATAAAACGTGACTTAATTCGAGTAAAATCTGCTTTTTTTTTTTGTAAAATTTTTCCGTATAAATTTAGTAAGAATATGTTAAGATTATATTTTTCTGAAATTTAATAAACTTGTCTATGATTGTTAACGTTTTTATAAAATTATGAATAAACATTTCAGAAAGAATATAGTAAGACTAATTATTTTTCTGAAATTTAATAAACCCTTTTTTATGTGATTTTCGGTATATTGTAACTCATTGATTTAGTTTTATGCGGTTTTAAAAAATTATGCAACGTATCCTTTATCTAGTCCTTTTTTGTGCGATTTATTTTTATGCGTTTTCCTGTGAAACGTATCTACCGCATAAAAAGAGAACCAAGTGTATTATTATTATTTGTTCATTCGAGAAGATTTACTTATATATGGAATGTTTAATTCATTAAAATTGCTAAATTACATTTTAGTTTGTAAAAATTATAAAATTCAATACTTTATTTTTATGTAAATCTCGTTCGTGTTTTCTTTTTATTTATATATTTATAGATGATGTACGGAAGTTTTCATTGTAAAAACAAAACATGGCCGTACCGAAATACAATATAATAGAATTGTGATTGATTTGGAGAAATATGTTCTGGCAATGTATTCCGATGGGAATAAAGTTTGGCGCGCAGTGCGGAATTGAGATCGTATACATAATTGATTCTCGACGGACATTTATTTTCCGGAACTACATTATTTCAATTGAATCAATAGAGAGCCGGAAAGTGCATTTTTTTCCCCGAGACTTGCATTTTATCAAAACAAAAAAACAAAAAAACAAAATAGATGCAAATAGATGCAAGCAAAACACGAATATTTTTCTCTTCTGAACTTTGAAAATTACATTTTCTTCTGCTTTTATTATAATATTCTATCTATTTTTATCTAGTATATTATAAGTATATTATAATCAGACGTATTTTGATCTAAAATATATTTGATAAGTAGTGAAATAATGATATTTTAGAATAATCAATAGATTTTTTTGATTATTACCTTAATTAATTTACACAATTTTCATCTTTAATCATGTTTAAATGCACGAAACTAACAGATAGCTTTTCTCAATTCCTTATATCTAGTATACTATAATAAGACGTGTTTTGATCTATAATGTATTTGATAAGTAGTGAAATAATAGTGAAATAATGATATTTTAGAGTAATTTAAAGAATAATCAATAGATTTCTTAATTAATTTACAACTTTAATCATATCAAATACACGACAATTAAAATATAGATTAAACATTTGATTAATTTGTAAAGTAACAGATAGTTTGTTTTTAATTATTTGTCTTTTTTTTTTGATAATTTTTGTAAGTTAATATATGAAATATGTATATTTCATTAACTTTTAGTGAATGTGTATAAAATTTTGCTTAATTTAATTTATTTATTTTTATAATGCGAGTGATTTGAAATACAGTGGAACCTCACTTAACGAGATTAAACTCGTTTCAAAATTTTCGGATTTTTACTCGTATAGTGAAACATATTCAAATATACACATAATATATATAGACAAGTTTTAGAAATGATATAGAAGGCGCGCGACTTCTCTTCTCATCGTCACTCGTTATGCAAAACGTCGCTCGTTAAGCGAGTCATTTTTGTTACAATTCATTTTGCTCGCTAATCAAGATTGTGGATGCGCCTGGCATTTTTTTTTATAAAATTATTATTTTGTTAAATTTTTACTTAATTGCACTAATTTTAATGTAAATTACTATGAAAAGATGTTACGAATAGTTTGTTATTATTGCATAATTGCGTAAATTGTCAGGTATTTTACTCGGAGATAAAAATAAAGGAACAAGTGAAAAAAAATGAACGTTAGAGTCGAGCATCGATTTAACTTAATTAATTACCCTAACGAACCGGAGCCGTTTTTCGCGTATCCTCCTTTTTTTTTTGTTTCCCTGCGCATCCCTTTCCCACGATTCCCCAGTAAACAAATGTAATTCCATTCCGAATACTGTTTGCACTATTCTTTCCGCCCTTGACTTCTCCCTTTCCCAAAACTCTAATATCATTAAGTACCATTAGAAGGATCGTTACGTGGAATGCGGCCATTCCCATTGTATGCACACCAATACTTTTTTTTGTTGTTTGTTTATTTTTTATTTATTACAATTGCTTTTTGTCGTCGAAATATGCAGATTATAAGGTGTTAATTGGTGATTTAGTTTTTTTTCGTTGTTGTTTGTTAATGTGAATTGCGTGGAAAAGAGATAAATGTACAATAAAATAAATGAAAAATAAAGAGTGTGGTGGAAAAAGTGAGTCGTGTCACGAATCCCGTGGGACGTGTGTAATGTCGTGGGGGAGGGGGAGGTAATATGAGATCGTCGACAGGAAAAAGGCTGAACCGGTTGGGCTGACTCCGCAAACGTCGTGACCTCCCCCTATTTACACGTACGGAGAAACCACTAAAACTCGAATCTGATCATTACTTTCTGATGTCCTCTCCAATAAATATGTTTACAAGGACGAATCGAAAACTGGATCATAATAATACTGCGGTTCTATTCCCATCACAATAAACCTATATTTATGAATAAGCAATGAAAGATTTATTATACAATCCATAATACTTCTTTTACACATTTATATTTAATTAAATTTACCCATCAAATTTGATAGGTTTTCATCTACAATCGTTACTTTTACACATTTGAACTAATTTTGGGCATAATTTAAACATTTTGTTTATAATATGTAAAATCGCTCACATCAAAATATATGAATATAAATAAATCATTAGGAAAAATTCAATTATGAGATTTTTTAGGTAACATTTATATATATTTGTAAATTGTTGCATGTTTTTCAAAATTTTAGTAAATTAAACTATAAAATAGGAACATATTTTTTTAAATTATTGATTAAGTATTAAACTATTATATTCTATAGATAATTAAAAAAAATATCTATGAAATATAAATTATATTTTCATTATTTGCAACAAGTAATCTATTACAATATAAAGAAAACTAATAATAAAAACTAATTTTACATAATTTCAATTGGGTATAATTTAATCAATAAATTGGAAACATTTTGTTTATTATATGTAAAATCGTTCACATCAAAATATATGAATTATTTAATATGAGTCTAAAGTAAATAAATCATTAAGAAAAATTCAATTATGAGATTTTTTAAGTAACATTTGTATATATTTGTAAATTGTTGCATTCAAAAATTTGATGTTTTTCAAAATTTTAGTAAATTAAACTATAAAATAGTAACTTTTTTTTTAAATTATTGATTAAGTATTAAACTATTATATTCTATAGATAATTGAAAAAAATATATCTATGAAAAATAAATTATATTTTCATTATTTACAACAAGTAAACTATCATTATGCAAATAATAGGCTTTAATTCTGGCTAAATAAAATTTAAATAAACAACATTGCAGATTGATCCAATGACCAAACTACTCTGATAAAATATAAACAAGTAAAAGACAAAGTACATCACATTACATCAGAAACGAGTAGGAAGATCGTGCAGTTGAAATCGTTTCAGTCTACGTAGATTGCCGTCTGTATTGCTCAGCTCTACAAGTTGATTAATAAACTAAATAAAAAGTAGGGAAATTACAAAATGGTAATGCAATAAATGAAAAATATTATCTAAATTGTATTTATTACAATTGTTTACAACAAAAACAATAAAAAAACTGCGAAAATACGAAGAATATGGATATGAGAATGTTAAAATTAAAAACTTGATTATTTTTCATATAAATCTAAGAAATTTCCAAATAGTGAAGAATGTACTAGAAATTTAAGAAGAATGAAATTTAGTTCAGTAACAAATTGTCAAATTATTTGGTGTGAACAAAAAGTTAGAAATGTCGCAAAAAAATATGAAAATTGTCATAGTAATATACAGGTATCCTCCGGACTTACAAACCAGTACCGTTCCAAAAGGTTGTTCGTAAGTCGAATTTGTTTGTAAGTTGGGGGAATTTAAAAAAATCTAAATATACTTATCTTACCATATTTTATCATGGTTTTTACTTTTATATATATTAAATTCTTTATATATACTGACTGTATTAATTTCAAATTTTCAATGCAGACATCACAATTATTTAATAAAAAAAACAACAAAAGAAACAAATGCAAAAAAAAACAGATAGTACATCTTCCAAAATTTATCAATTTTTGTAAAAAGTTAGAGCTTTTTGAATTATGTTTGTAGGTCAGGGAGTTCGTAAGTTGGGTATAATCATGAAGTTAAGATTAGAATTTTCTTATAACTTTTTTTGTGACTTTATTATTATTATTACCGTCTCATTTATATAATTTGCATTTTAAAATTATTTCTCTGAAACACAAATATAGTAAATTTCAACAAGAAAAAAAAATAGGGGAAAAATATTTACTCTAGTTCTGTCATATCCATGGTAAAACAAACTTTGATTGATTAATAGAAAAGTGAGCCACCCTCGTTTGTCTTTTTTTTTTGGTTTTCTCTTATTCGGTGTCAGTTTCCACCCCGCTCTATTATTTCTTTCCTTTTTCATCTCTCTTTCTCTCCATTGAAAGTGCACGAAATGCGCTTTTGACAACCGGAAATTAAGGAGTCTGCAGCGCCATCTTAATTCCAGAAAGGCAGCTCGTAATGCCCTCCACCGTGCGATGTCCATTATTACCTAATAAAAACCGATGACTTTTTCGCCTCTCCTCCTTCCATAGACAATCCGGAGAAGAGATTCTCATGCCATTGCCATGATTAAACTTATATATACATTCATTATTTTGATTACTGCACTTTCTGTATTCCATTTCAAACCGATATTTTACAGTTTTATTTCAGATTGTTTCATTTCAAAAGTAAATATCAAAAAACGTAATAGATAATACATTTATGATTTATATTAATTTTGATGCATAATTAATTGAAAATGTAAATTGAACTATTAATTAGATATGATTACATTAATTAATAAATGCATTTGATCATTGCTAAATGACCATTTTCAGCATCTGAGGTTGAATAACGCATCGATCCTAATGGTCATTAACTGTGCATTCTGCAATTAAGATCAATACTTAATACACTTAGAGAACCTATAATTATTAACAAGGACTTCCCAAAATAAGTTATTTCTCTATACCAGGAATCGGCGAACTTTTTGATTTATTATCCAAGAATATAATCAATTACGTCAATATTACCCCATTATGAGGAAGGAGTTGTGAATTCAATAGAATTTAATTCACTTATACCCTATTTGGGGTAATTTACCCCTGCTCTGAATTCAAAATAATAATAATATTGATGGTTTATCAAAGTTAATTACTTTTTGCGATTTGAAATCAATGTTTTTTTCTTCTTCAAAACTTTGATTAGTATGGACGTGTTCTTCAGTATTAAATATATGAATTAAAAATGAGGTTTGGATCTAGTACGTGCACGTCCTGATATGACTCATTAATATTGATGGTAAAATTGCATCTAATTTTTGTTTTTTTTTATTTAGTTTTGCAAATAAATATTAATGCGCATCAGGAAGGACATGGAAGGAGGAACGAGAAGGGGAAGGAGAGGCTTCAATTAAGGGAATTGCGTTTGAATAAAACATAGACCTTCGGTTGGGAGTTTTGTTCTTGCGGAGGTCGTTTACATGGAATTAATTGATTTCTTTCGAAGATCGCTGCGGGCTTACGTAATTAATTGATTCGACTAAGGACGAATGATGCGGAACAAACGCGTGAATTAATTGGAGCAGAAACATTCGAATCCTGCGTTTATTGTTATTATTATTCGAATTTGATTGCGTCGAAACGAATGAATGAATGAACAAATTGACTTAACGAATTTACAAACAAAGACATTGTTTTGTATTGTTTAGCTTTCCAATGAAATTTTCGAGAAATATAATAATTTCTTAGTCAATGATTGAAAATTGAAATCTAAATCAACTTTTCTTATATATTTCATATTTTTCTATTGTAATTGTTTGTTAAATTTAAATCCAAATCAAGTTTTATTATATAATTTTACTCATTTTTATGTATTTCACACTTTCAATATTTGTACTTTTCTATTGTGTAAAGTAAACGAAAATGTAGATTTTCATTAACAAAGTGCGGCTAATTACAAAGAAACCAAAAGTTTTAGTTGAAGAACAAACAAACAAACTGTTGGTTTCGTGCAACAATTTTATGGGTTTCGAGTTGAATCGATTTGCTATGAAACCGAGGAACCGTTCGCCTTTCATCTCTCCGGTATTCCCGGATTTGCATAGTTCGAAGCGAGTGGAAAACTATGCTTTAGCCCCTGCAAATGCACTCCTCTCCTCTCAAAATTGATAAAACTTATCCCTTCTCTGCTCTGTTTTTACTTTCAAATCAGTATAGCCACGAAACAAACGCCTGTCGGAGACGCACGTATTGATTTCGAAGAAAATTAAATGCATAAAACGAAGGTATATAAGTAAAATGAGGAATGGAGATATGATAGAAAATGGAACGAATCTTTTTGTTGCAACGATTTTTGGAGTGTTTTTAATTGAAGTCCGGAACAACGGGCTTTGTTAATTGCGAAAAGGGAAATGGATCTTTTTGCGAATGGAATGAAACTACTTTTTTTCTCTGTCGTTTTTTTTTGCTGCGACCTCAAAGAGTCACATATTGTTTCATTAATTACGGAACTTAAATAGAAGCCAATTGCTGTCCCCCATTGCTAATTCAATTTCCGACGCGAGTTAAAGTTAAAATTAACTGGATGCTCCACTAAACACAATTTGCACATTCCTAATTTTTTAATTGAAACATTTATTAGCATCTCATAAATACACTGAAAAAAACAGAGGCAACGCTTCTTTGATTTGTTTTGATGTTGGGTTGTATAGAAAATTGAAAATTGTTTGGCAGGATATAATCTCTTGTTTCAATTATATCATTGTTTTGTTTTTATTAAAAATTTATTTTGTTTACATTTGATTCTAGAATAGAACTTTGAACCAAATCAATAATTTTCGTATATTGAAAATTTAAAGATTTTTTCCATTTATAACACATTTACTGTAAGAGCAACAGCATTTTTTTTTTAATTTATAAAACTGAAGCAATTTATATTTCAAAGTTGAGCTAAATCCAGCGTGCAGGAAAATTGTATACGTTTTTTGTTTGTTTTTATTTGTTAATTCGTAAAAACAAACAAACTGCGGTGAACCGAGAATACAAAAAAAAGTGTAAATGTAATTTACCGATGTGGGCGCGATCGAACGGATTTGAAATTCGGCATTAATTAAAGGATGAATCCAGCGGATTTATTTGGGAACGGCGACCGCCGTGCGATTTATTTATTACGTCAATGCGTGCGCGCGTTCTTTTTTTTTCCGGTTTATTTTGTTTTTTGTTATTCTGTAGCCGGATAAATGAAATCAACCGCAAAACTATTGTCTGGACGTATCCGGTTTTATTGCGCCGCTACGACTCGATTTTGGTATGCAAATGATGCGATATTAATTTCCATTACGTCCGGCGAATTTGCCGCACATCATTATTAGTTTCGCGCCGATCGGTTTTCATTGCGCAATTACGTTGGGTTTTAATTTACGAAATTGAATGAAATTGAGATTTATTTACTTTTTTTTAGTATTAGTAGTTTTTATCGTTTAATGGAAAATCTCAAAATACGCGATTATTTTTAATTCAATGATATTTTATTACATCCACGTTTATCTGTAACACTCTAATAAACATAAATATTATACGTAATTTCTGTTCCATTATAAAACAAATAAGAAATTATAGAAATTTAAGCATTTATAAATCGATATCTCTAAAATAAATATTTATTATGTCTATTCTTTTTTATTACATTACATCATAAACTAGTGAAATTAAAAAAATGTAAACAAATTTTTATATAAACATTTAAATTTATTGTTATTTTTATATCAAATTCAGAGTTATTACAAAAAAATCGTTGTGTATCTGTAATTATTATATGTTTTACATTATAAAATATTAACTTTATAGTAAAGGAATTAAAGAAATATGCATAATAAATAAATAAATAATTTCTATTAAAATTTCATTTTTTTTTTGGAAACTTAAATTTTCGTTTTTATATGAAAACACTGAAATTGTTGTGGATTTTCTGAGTTTATTAACTATGAAATAACGAAATTGAAGAAATATTACAGTCAAAGTATTCATAATTTTTATTACACGAAAAACATTTTTTCTATTAACGTCTGAAATTCAGTAAGATATTTTTTTATGTGATAAAGTTTTATATTCTTTAATAGTTAATGAAATTCAAATGATGAAAAATTTACTTATTTTACTAGGAAATAAGACAAATATTATTAAAAATTATGCATATTAATGAAACGAAATATTATCAATTTTCATTTTTTCTAAATAATTTTATTTTTCTAGTTTCTGTCTTTAATACAGCAAAATGTTCTCATTTTATAAGAAAGTAATTTTTATCAGACTTTTCGATGTGTATCTTTAATTATTATATGTTTTACATTATAAAATATTAACTCTATAGTAAAGGAATTAAAGAAATATGAATAATAAATGAATAACTTCTATTAAAATTTCAGTTTTAATATGAAAACACTGAAATTGTTGTGGATTTTCTGAGTTTATTAACTATGAAATAATGAAATTGAAGAAATATTACAGTCAAAGTATTCATAATTATAAACTTTATTACACGAAAAACATTTTTTTTATTTACGTCTGAAATTTAGTAAGATAATTCTTTATGTGATGAAGTTTTATATTCTTTAATACTTAATGAAATTCAAATGATGAAAAATTTACATATTTTACTAGGAAATAAGACAAATATTATTAAAAATCAATATGCATGATGAAACGTTCTTATTTTATAAGAAAGTAATTTTTATCAGACTTTTCTTTAATAATTTATGAATTATGAATATGAACAAACTATGAAAATGTTACTACTTTTACTAGGAAATCAGATAAAATTTAGTAATATAAACTTTTCATTTCTACATATAATTGTATACTTAAGTTATTTAATATTGTTTTATATAAGTTTTCTCATTGTTTTCTATGAGATTTTCAACAAGTTCGAATGAATGTGATTGAATTCTCACTCTTCAACTTTATAATAAAGTTAGAAATTTTCTTATTTTTATATGAAGATTTGTGTATCTTTGTGTTACATCACAATTATTTAAGCTATTTTTATGTACTTATTTATATTTTAATTAGAACAAGTACTACTTAGTTTTCTACAATATTCATTTATAAATATTAATACGCGAAATTTGTAATACAATTGAAAAAGATTACTATGGAGAAGAGAATGTAAATGTAAACTGTGAATATGCAAATTAAATTGAAGGTTGATGTTTAACATGATACAAACTAATGATGTACAAATTCGTGCGATCATTTTTGCAATTCTGCTATTTGAAGCAAGACTAATTGGAATTGGGATACGTGAAACCCCTAATAATATATGCACGATAATCGTGTATAGATTCGGAACATTGTTGTCGCGTATTCGGGGCGGAAAATTGAGGGGGGGGATGGTTGGGGTTGTGCGGGGATGATGTGTTGCGTCTCGTATTCGCAACAACGTGTGTATCAATCCGTTCCAGGCAGTAGTCGCTATTTTATGCATAATGCATAGCAGAGCTTTACGCAGGAATAAAAATGTTGGAAAATGGGGACGACTTTTCACGCCGGAATCCCCATTTAAAATTGCATATATATATCTAAAATCGATTTTGAATATCGAGAGAAAGAGGGAAACGTACGTATGGATGTACGTGAGCCAGAATAGATGGGTGTCCACGAAAACCATCTAGATAAGAATTGGTTGTAGCAACCGCACGCGATGAAGAAAGGCTTTTCCGAAAAGATCTCCTCATCTCCTTTTCCCTACTGCTGCTGCTTCCACGCACATTTTCCGTGTGCGGCTCACGTATCCGACCGTGCCCTACGCCCTCTTCCCAGATAAAAATGTAATATGAGTGCGGTGGTATCCGGGGACCTTGGAAGAGGGAATGGGACAGGAATTTTATTACTTGTCCACTCTCCATTTTCACACCGATAAACCCTACAACAAACTATTCCTGGGGATAGTGGAAGAATGATTGCAGCATACAACGGGAAACCTAGATAAAGGCGAACCTGCTTCGAACTTAACTAGAGTCCTAACTTTATTAAAGCCCTGCAGCTTTACCAAACGCATTTTCACAATCGCTGCATGAAGATTTATGTTTATTTTTTAAAAATATCATTTATATAAGAAAATAACAAATTTATGTATATTCTACTAACGCTCACATAAATTTGGTTAATATTTCTCTTTTTTTATTACTTTAATTAATTGATAAAACTTTACATATTTTTGGGTTTTAATAATTAACATTAGTTGTACAAAAATAATAGTTTCCTCTAGTTTAACATTTTATAGATTTTCTAAGAATCAACTAAATTATTGAAATTATCTTTATGAATGAGTATAAATATAAGTAATATCTAAAGAAAACTGAATTTGTAACTATTTTTTCATATAAATTTATATCTCGTATCAATGCTTGTATTATATTTATCTTGGATGGAAGTTAATGGTATAAACGTGTTGATTATTTATCCCTCTTTACGTAATAATAATTTCTACGTGATGGCAAGCAAACAAGAATGGAAAAAGGAAAAAAAAACTGAGTTATTTATTGATAATATTCAGCACGTCCTCCTTTTGTAGCTGCCATAAATCTCTGCAATCCATTACAGTATTTATAGCACACGATACAATATTTTCTGGCATCTTTCTCTCTTTCTCTTTACATAACACCAGTGCCATATTATAAATCTTTGACACCGCGAAACCGAGTCGTCCAAAGAATCCATTATAACCTTCCCTCCAGGGCGCAACGTGTGCCAATTGTAAATCAAAAGTGTTAAAACAAATATACAGGCCATCGATTCGAGGTTTGTCGCCGCCTTGATCTGTGCTCGGGACGCTGTTGGAACGATCACAGAGAGGTGGCTGACTTGGCGCGATAAATTCGCCCCTTTTTTTTTGAAATGCCATCCATCATCCCTTCGACATGACAAAGCTTTTGCTCTCACCGCATCCGAGGTGTACGGATACTCACTCCCACGACCGTCACCTTTATTTGCACGTCCAGATTAAAAAATTAAACGGATCACCGGAATCTTAATCAACGGATTTTACAAAAATGCCGCACGTCACTATTAATCAATTCATACTGGATAATCTCTAATGGAATTTTATTGTTCTTATAAGTAATTAATTATATAATATTGAAGTGTTGAAAATCATGACAGATTTTTTTGATCCAACGTCATTGTGACGTATACCTGTCATTTTTGTGACGTTTGTGTATGTCATTGTGACATTAATTATAGTCATCGTGACGTAGATTATGACGATTATAGATGTCATTGTAGTCATTGTGACGTAGTTTATGACGTTTATAGATGTCATTGTGACATTCATTATAGTCATCGTGACGTAGATTTTGACGTTTATAGATGTCATTGTGACATTGATTATACGTCACAATGACTACAATGACATCTATAAACGTCATAATCTACGTCACGATGACT
>NW_017097849.1:0-726 GCF_001412225.1 Nicrophorus vespilloides
TTTATGAAAGAATTGAATTTATGTAATTAGTTGGATAAAAAATAGTTTTTATACATAGAAATTCTTTATTTTTTTTTACAAATAAATAAACTGAAAAGTAGAGGTGAATTCAAATAGTTTATAAGATTTACTTTGGAAATCATCTTCTATTTTTTTTTACTAAATACTAAAATATAATGACTTAATAATTCAATCCTACTGCAATTGACCATTTGAATTAACCAATTAAAACACAATTCACTTAAAGTATTAGATTTTTCCTTCTCAGAATTTAAGACATTTATTTCATTGTTTTTCTTTTGGTATGTGCTAATAAAGTTGTTTATTTGTTTTTAATGCAAATATTCGAATAAATCATTCATAAAATACAACTCAGATTAACAAATAATTACATAAAAAAACAACTAGATTTTACTAAAACTCATTGTTAATGCTGTATAATAATTAAACTGAACTATAGACTTCATTAAAATTAAGATTAGAATGAATCAAATTAAAAGTTAGAGGAGGCCATGAAAATCAACTAGTGTCTACTATATCTAATACTGACATAACGAGTCAATTATTAAGTTTAGATAAGTCTCATTACTGATGAAGTTTATGAAATTTACTGAACGATACAGATAATTTCAGGTAGTTTATAAGATTAAACAGAAGGTAGTAAAAATTAAGCATTAATTCTGTAGTCATATTTAACTAAATATTAAGTAAATCAAATAAATAAAC
>NW_017097849.1:733-4257 GCF_001412225.1 Nicrophorus vespilloides
AATTCACTTGAAGTATTAGATTTTTCCTTCTCAGAATTTAAGACATTTATTTCATTGTTTCATTTTGGTATGTGCTAATAAAATTGTTTATTTGCAAATATTCGAATAATTCATTCATAAAAACAACTCAGATTAACAAATAATTACATAAAGAAACAACTAGATTTTACTAAAACTCATTGCTAATGCTGTATAATAATTAAACTGAACTATAGACTTCATTAAAATTAAGATTAGAATGAATCAAATTAAAAGTTAGAGGAAGCCATGAAAATCAACTAATGTCTACTATATCTAATACTGACATAACGAGTCAATAATTAAGTTTAGATAAGTCTCATTACTGATGAAGTTTATGAAATTTACTGAACGATACAGATAATTTCAGGTAATTTATAAGATTAAACAGAAGGTAGTAAAAATTAAGCATTAATTCTATAGAAATATTTAACTATATATTAAGTAAATCAAATAAATGAACTGAAAAGTAGAGGTGAATTCAAATAGTTTATAAGATTTACTTTGGACATCATCTTTATTTTTTTTACTAAATACTAAAATATAATGACTTAATAATTCAATCCTGACTGCAATTGATCCATTTGAATTAACCAATTAAAACACAATTCACTTAAAGTATTAGATTTTTCCTTCTCAGAATTTCATTGTTTTTCATTTTGGTATGTGCTAATAAAGTTGTTTATTTGTTTTTAATGCAAATATTCGAATAAATCACCAAACGTCAATGTCAACTTCCAAATACGTAATCGATAGGAGGCTTAGGTCATTAAACTTCAACTTGGGTTGCATAAACGTCAATTTAACATTCACTTGTTGGACACGAATTAACGGTTCGTTAATGAGTGTCGCAATTTTCGAATCACGAGACGCACCTTTTTTTTAAATTAGAAAAATAAACTGATCAAGTTTTCTTTATATAATAATTATCCCACATTTTTATTCTACAATTTTAATTAGATTTTATAAATAATTCAAATAATTTTTCTTTAAGAAACTGCACAGATTTATATATAAAAAACTTTAATAAATAATAAATAATTTTGCATTTGAATTTGATGAATGCAAGGATCAATTAAGTAATCGATGAAATTATATAATTGGTTTCGTTTGCGCAACTTTTGCTTCATTTCATATTCAAAAGCTGTCGCGTATTGTGTAATAAAAAAAAGAAGGAATCTGTAATGATTATAATTGATGTCTGGAGTAATAAATGACAATTTGTGATGATTATGATGCGGCCTGCTTGGTTTTATGAATCATTAATAACGAATTCGGCGGATATTTACGAATCTCGTCCGGTGAACGTGCATTAACATAAATCTAAATGAATTCGTAATTAGTGCAGTTTATGAAAGGGTGGTACATAATAATTATAATTAGTTCAGGTAGACAAAATTGTTTCCAAAATTTCCAAGTTTCAAGTCAGTTTTACACTATGAAAAAGAAAACTTATAAATTCTGAATTTAAGGAAAAGGGCTTTACATTATTGCATTTTGAATTGTTAAAAACTTTTTACTTTTTGACATGGTAGAGAAAAGTTGAAATTTATGGAAAAACATAACATAAATCAAAAACTTTCAACTTATTATTAAAAAAAATTAAGCATTGTAATTTTCACTACTAAAACTGTAGATTTGTTTTTTAATTTATTTGTAATTTTTCATGTTTTCTTGCAACGACTAAACAATAAATATTTATGTGTTATATTCGTCATTGTGTATAAATTGAAGTCATAACATAACAACATTTCAGTAAAAATGTCACTGGTAAAATTAAATAAAAAAATTGTATTAATTTACAAAATTCATTACTAAAAGTTAAATCAGCGCAATAAGTAATTAAGAATCTACTTATAAAGAAGTGAATTTTAAGTTGGAAGTATAACTGCAAGTAAATTGTGTAGCCGTTGCTATTATATAGAACAGGAGTGGCTAAAAACTTTAGGTGTGGCTCTCAATATTTTCAGGTTTCTTACATTTAAAAAAAATGAACTTACTAAGTTTCGAATAATTTTGATATTTTCTTTTGCGTTATTTCCATTACAACATTTCAATGAAATTTGTTATTATTATAATATATTATACACTAGAATATTTATATTTTTATTGAATGAAATCTAAACATAAAACTATTGAAAAGCGAATGAAAAAGCTCAAAAACTATTGTGATAATTTTAATGTTTTTGTCATTTAACACTTTTGATTCAATGTAAAAACTATTGAAAATTGAATTAAAAACTATTCAAATCTGTGATAATATTTTAAGAATTGAGTTAAATTATAAGAAATATTGAAGTTTCCAGAATTTGTTGTCAATTTTTTCATTATTTCTATTATAAAAATTGAGTAAAAAAAAATCTGTTAAAATCAATAGTTTTTTAAGTTGAAAATAATTAATTGCAAGAATAACTATTAGCTTTCATTCATTTAATGAAAATCCAACGTAAACGAAAACTATTTATTGAAAATTTTCAATCTTGAAATGTGAAGCTCAAAAATGACTAATTTTTTCACAAATTGTAATTATTTCTGTTGAGTAAGAAATCTATTTAAATTGATACATTTTGAAGCAAAATTAATGTAAATTTTTAACAAAAACTGAATTTGGTAATGGACTAAACAATATAAGAAATATTGAAATTTCCATAAATTATTGTCATTTTTACATTATTACAAAAAAAAAACTGTTAAAATTATTAAAATTTTAAAATTGAAAATAACAAGAATTACTGTTACGTTAATTCATTTATTTATAATGTAAAGGTTTAACAAAAACTGAAGGGATTATAACTTTCAATTTGGTAATGGACTAAACAATATAAGAAATATTGAAATTTCCATAAATTGTTGTCATTTTTACATTATTACAAAAAAAACAAACTCAAAAAACTAGCGAAAAGCTTTGCTTAAATTAACATTAGTAGAATTAGCCAATATACATTTAAATTTTTTAATAAAATAATCAAAGTTTTGTTAAGTTTAGATAAAGTTGAAAAACTATTGAAATATATAGAAAAATGTGATAATTTCATGAATCTATTTGTTTTTCATAAGTTTTCATTTGATTTTATCGATTTAATTGTAACAATTAGTATATAATATTTTTTTTGATTCAATGAAAAACGAATGTGAAATATAAGAAATATTGAAATTTCCAAAAATTGTTGTCATTTTTAAATTATTACAAAAAAAAACTGTTAAAATTATTAAAATTTTAAAGTTTAAAATAACAAGAATTACTGTTACGTTAATTCATTTATTTATAATGTAAAGGTTTAACAAAAACTGAAGGGATTATAACTTTCTATTTGGTAATGGACTAAACAATACAAGAAATATTGAAATTTCCATAAATTGTTGTCATTTTTACATTATTACAAAAAAAATCTGTTAAAATTATTCAAATTTTTAAGTTGAAAATAACAAGAATTACTGTTACGTTAATTCATTTATTATAATATATAATATATAATGTAAAAGTTTAACAAAAACTGAAGAACTAT
>NW_017097850.1:0-266 GCF_001412225.1 Nicrophorus vespilloides
TTGCCAGTGGAAAATGCCAGTAAATGCCAGGACCTCAGAGCGAAGGAACACCACCGTTCAACCTGGTTTACTTAATTGATTTTCTTTTAATTTTGCATTAGGATGAATACATTGAAACTTGTTTGTTTTTACACCATTTTCCTTAAATGAGGGTGCTATTCCCTTGAATAAAGGTGAAATTGCATGTGCGGATGACCTCATGAACTAAACCTCTTCTTTATTCTTATAAAATTGTGTAAGTTGTAGGATGTAGGCATTCGCTTTGT
>NW_017097850.1:284-62822 GCF_001412225.1 Nicrophorus vespilloides
CATAATGATATACCAGTATCATCTTGTTACAAGAATACAAGATGTCCCAATATAAATAATAAATTTACAAAAAAATCAATATCAGATAAGTAGGGGGTCTACCCAAAACCGAAAAACATGGCAAGGGGTCTACGACACAAAAAAGTTTGGGAACCTCTGATATAGAGACAAGTGTAGCAAAAACTGTCCAATAAATATTAAGAAATAACCTAACGTTTTATGGACAGATGAAAGAAAAGTGGAAGCGATGATAAACATTGAGTAAGGTGTCTAAAAAATCAGAGTTCAATCCCAAATACACTACAAAGCCATTTAAACATGTAGCATTATGGTATGAGGATGCTTCACCTAGTATGGCGTGAGTCCTCTGTTTTGGATAAAAGAAACGATGGACAGATTTATTTACGACCGCATACTTTAAGTATGTATGTAGCGGCACGGCGAATTGCAATTATATTTCAAACTGAAACAATTCAGAACCGCCGCTCGTCCATATTAATTCAAGTACGAAAAATGCATTTCAACCATGCGATCGCTCCGTAAAGGCTCTTTTAAATATTTTAAAGCTTCACTTTAAAATTCTTTATGTAAATATATTACACAGATGGAGCATTAACAGCGGGTTTATTTTCCAGTAATGAAACGGAGCGACGCAAGAGGAGCATGAAAAAAAAATACGAAATAAAGACGAAAAAAAGAAATACTTGTTATGCATTTTATGTATCTAGTTCGCAGTCATATGAAGATTATTTTTACAGGAATTAGAATAAAATATATTATGCATTTAGTGTATTAAATAAATGTTGTAAATATTTAATTATAATTATTTTTTAATTATGTTTTTGAAAGAGCTAAAACCTAATTTGTTCGACAACTGTATTAATCAAAAGCATATTGCTTTTTATATTATTAAATAAATAAACAAGATTGTATTGATATTATATTAAAACGTTAATTAGCTAATATGTACTAATTTTTCAAGAATACTGAAATTAATGAGTGACCAATATTCGTTGAAAACTTGGGTATTAAAATTAAAGTTGTCGAGGAAGCTTTGCTCGGGGGATGAAGATGATGAATTTAGATTGACAAATATTGAAAAAGAAAAATTGATTGAATTATCTTGTGATACTACATTAAAACATAAATTTCAGACTGTATCTCTGGTTCAATTTTGTTAAATCTTCATACAGAATATAATATTTTGTCAAACAAAGCTTTGAAAGTACTACTGTCGTTCGCAACATCATATTTATGCGAAACAGGATATTCTGCCTTAGTTGCAATGAAATCAAAATATCGAGCTCGTTTAGTTGTAGAAAAAGAGTAGAAGAGTAGCTATCTCGTCACTAACACCAAGATTTGATAAAATTTGTGCTAATAGACAAGCACATCCATCTCATTAAAAAACAATAATAAAATATCGTTCTTATTTTGTTTTGTTTTCCATTAGTCTATATTAATAAACTTTTTAGGAGTATTTTTTTGTGTTTTTATTATTTTATGAAATGGAGGGAGAGGCGCCAAATGATTAAATATTTTTAAGGGAGTAACATCAAGTTTAGAAACCACTGCGTTAAGTAGTTTAAGTAACAGTTTAAGTAATATAGATATAATGTGAGCAATGTATGTAAGATGTACTAAATAAAACGCTATCTTGAAACCTCAACAATTTGGTCCTTCGTCTGATGTTTAACTTTGAAAAACAAATATAAAAGAAACTTCTAAGAAATATATAGATTCTACTTATATCATGGATGTAATATGTATAATTATGTAAGTAAAGAATTATTAAATTAAAGATTGTTCTATGGAGAGACTGAAAAACGTAATAAGTTCTATAATCTTCATTTAGTTTTAAACCACTACATCAAAGGACCCGGCGATGATTGAAATTCCGACAACTATAATCTTGTATCAAAATCCCGACACATATTTTAATTATTTAATAATTTAATTTTAATAATCTAATGGTATTTTGTATTATTTCTTCTTGTTCAGTCTATATAAAATAATGCAAGATACTGTCGGGATGTTTATACTGCTTTTGTTGCCGCGTCAATTCCTATATATCTAATTTTTTTAATTTAATGGGAAATATTGACAATTTCTAGTGGAAAACATTTGACGTGGTTATTTTACTACGCGCTTTTGTCTTTAACACTGTTGTCGGGTCACCGTACAAATCCATTAATTTCCTAAATTAATGAAATATTTTGAATTCCACATTAATATAGTACAGAGGAAAAGAATTCATCAATATTTCCTTTTATACAATAGAGTGCTTTATGTTAGAGTTATAAATAAGAGCATAAAATGCAATATTTCCAAGTGCATTACGTGTAAAAGTTTCAATATGTACTTCGCGTAAAACCGTCTACGTTTTCTACTTTGTTTCACATTAAACTTTACATGGCGTTATTAATTCGTCAGATTTGCGGCGCACAAATTACCAGAATCCTACTGCGTAATGCGACTGCCATGTTTTATCCTAATCAATTTAATTAATGAGATGTGACAGAGATGACTGTTCGTTTATGTGTATAGCTCCAAATACAGAAACTAATTAAAAGCTTCGGCCAGCGTGTACATATCTAATTACAATTTTGCATCTATTTACATGATGTTCTTTGACTGTGATTACTGAATACTCCAATTAATTTCAAATAAATTCAAATATCTTAATTAAAAGTTTATTATATAATTGTCAGTTAAACTTTATAGTTTATTTACATAATATTTATATAATGTTATATACGATATGTACAATTTCAGATTAATTAACTGCAATATACATTTGCTTATTGTTGTTAGTATAATTAGATAATATTTTCAAATAATTTGTAGCATTTGTTCTAAATGCCCAATTTCACGTTTGCCGGTTCAAGTCTTGTTTTGTTTCCTCCATTTTGATTTCGAGTTAGAGACGACAAGCGACAAGCACGTTGTGTTCGTCAGTGTACGTTCACAAGATTGGAGATGAAACATGAATAAACGTGAAACATCTGAGGAAGGAGTTTGTTGAGAATACTGGAGTGTATACAAGACAATTAGTGACAAAAATAAATATATTTCATAAATTTAAAACTTATTTCTTCTCTGTATCGTTCCAATTTTGGTATATCTATTGTCGAAGCAATAACAATAATAAATTTTGGAAAGGATTAAACTCGTTAAGCAAGGTTCCACTGTATATTTATGCTCTGCGATTCCACTATTTCCTTTGACTTTGAATCTGCTGCTTTCCTTAACACTGACATTGTCCATCGACTTGGCTAAAGAAGGTCCATATGTTAAACCTCATTCATTTCTCTGTCCATCTGTGATGAACAATGGCTCTATTGATGCAAGCATCGAGAGTGCTACAAAGGGCCTGGCTTGACCAGGATTCGAACCATTTGGTTATTAGTCGGCCAGTTGAGCAAAATAGAAATAAATTCTAAAATAATTAGTACACAAAGTTATTTTACGTTTTGGTTAGTTTCAAATAGTCCTGGAAATTGCCCGTACTATGCAAGGTATTAATCTATTTATATTTAGAAACATCCTAATGTTTGTGCTACAAGTTTTATGTACTATACTTATATATGCACATCAAGAAACATTAATCAAGCATTAAAACGTGAATATGATTTTTTATGAGTTTTCTCAAATTTCTTTCAAATAAAATTTATATTATGTAAACAGAACCCAGATACTAATAACAAGTAGCCTTTTTATTACTGTAAAATGCAAGCTTTTAAATTGTATATGGAAGTGATTTACGTGAAGTATACATTTCAATTTATATTTTCTTTCCTAACTCCAGTTAATATTGATTAGCCAATACCAAAGTGGTTACCTTCATAATCACTTTCGTAAAACGAAATGTAGATTTATTATTTTCTCAGAAACTTTGTTTTTATATTGATTGATTATTTTAATGTAGCTGTAAATCAAATCTATGTTAAAATGTATACTCAATTTTAAAATTTTATAGATATAGAATTTTACAAATTAATAAATCAGTAGCAGTAAAACATTTAAATTAAAATAAAGCCGAATTCACTGTAGTTGAAATGAACTTAAATTTCTGTTGAGTAAAATAAAAATAAATTCTAAAAAAATAGTACACAAAATTATGTTTTTAAATAAAAAATATTGATTTTTTTCCCATTAAACAGTTAAGTTTCTTTATGTGAAATTTATTGTAATAATTTTTATAGAAAAATGTACACTTATTGTAAAATAGTTTATCTAGTAAATAACAAAACATCTAAAGAAAATATAGATTTAGAAAATATAACAGAAATTATAAATTAAAACATAAATTTTATATAAACATGAAATTCTAAGAGGATTTGTAGAAATATTGGTGATATTTTAGTAACAAACAAATATATTCTAGACAACTGTAAAACAAACTATTTGACTGAAATATGAATATAATATAAAGTATATAAAACTTTAAAAAAATAACTCCCTTCACAAGCAATAGAAAGATTTGAAAACAAACAAATAACAGAGTTTAACAACTTTTAACGATGTACAAATGTTGCAAGTCTTTATCTTTATTATCCATCTATTAAAAAATGATTTTTTTTATATTTGCCTCTATTTTTGTTCCTAATTGAACTGGTCTTGATTGAACTGGTCTAGAACCTTACTGTGTTAAGTACTTCTTGAGATATTTATTTATACAATGTTTTCGTGAACTACAAAAACTCATGGGTGTTTTAATGCACAGAATCGAACGAGTTTCATATATTTTTTTAAAAATATTATTCGAATTTAAAACCAATATTTGAAATTTTACTAAGATTGCTATTATACAAAAAAATGGAGCTAAATTTAAATTCGCCGGTCTTACTTATAATTATTTCTATTTTAAGATTATAAATTCAAACTTTTATATTTATTAACTTGAGAATATTCCTATTTGTAAATATTTTGAGGATACTCAAATTGCGATTTGTTTCGATGTATTTATGTGTAAGAACTTCGATCCAAAAACTTGTCATTGCATAATCTACACATCTACGTTACATTATAACAATGGTAATATAATAAATATGTTTTCGGATGATACAAATTTTAAGTTGATTTTTCTACATGAAAATGTAAATTTTATTACCTGGAAAATAAAGTATATAAGTAATATAATCAACCAATTAAAGATCAAAAGAAGTATTTTGGATTATAAAATATATGAAAGAAAAAGTATCAAATAGAACATTTTACAAAGAATCCTATTGGTGTGCACAACAACGGAAAATCAAAGAAGAAATTCTTCAGCAAATTTAAGAAACTTTTGTGAACAAAGTTTTTTTTAATACTATTTCTATACTATATATTCATGAAATAGAATGATATAATAAAATTCAAATAAAAGCAATGTAAAAATAATATTCTATTTCATAATTTAATTAGTTAATACCCTCAGAAATACATAAAAATTCTATGAAAAAAACTCTCGCCTGTCCTCTTTACGTTTCAATTTCGCTTACGATTTTTTTCTATTCACCGTTAACACTTCAGGAATCGAAGCAATACACTCTCGAGAGGGAATTCGATGGACGTGTTTTCTCTCGTTTCTATCTTTCCTTTTTTATTTCTCAGCATTGAATCAGCGAAAAATGAGTGAGTGTAAGGATTACGTGCTCATTATGATCGCAACGCATCAGACTGCGACTCCTTCAATGTACAATAAATATGCATTTCGCTAATCATTAATCAGGACCCATCGTCGCGGATGCGTGCATTTTCCATGATCGCATTAGAATTGCAAATTATCGGATAAAATATGCATCGCCGACTGAAATTGCGAGGACCGCAGAAGTGTTAACTTTGTCATCGATATGAAAGCGTTATTAGCATATTAGTAAATATCTATGAAACCACTGAAACAAAGAACAAAAAAAAAACTTCTGAGGCGATGAAACGCAGAAAACTTCAAAGATGAGTTTTGAATATTTAGAAAATAGGCAAGTTTATGAAGTGATACATAATACTATTGTTATTAATACTGCAACAAATATAGACAGTTGTAAAAAAAAACATTCAACATAGTCCCCTTCAAGAGTGATACATTCATTCCAACGCTTCTCTAACATTTCGATATCTTTCTTGTGGAACGATTTATCTTTGGGCTCAAAATACGCTTCAGTTTCGGCAATCACTTCTTCATTGAAGCCAAATCTCTTTCCCTTGACCATTGCACTTATTGACTGAGGTGTTAGAAAGTGTAGATCGAGAAATTTTAAAACAATAAATCAATAAAATATCTAGTATTTTAAATGAAATATTAACACAATGCAGTTATACCTCAGTTAACAATATTTTTGATAACGAAGTTTCCATGCAACGTTGTCTGCAATTTCCAATATTACTAAAAGTTGCATTAGAAGACGTTAATAACACCAAAGAAATTAGAAATTACATGATAAATACGTTTTTATCAATGTCAAATGCAGAAGATGATGGTTTTTCGGTGCAAAATTTAGAAAACCTTTTTAGCAACAATTAAGCGTTGTTAAGTGATGGTGCAATAACTCCGAATAGGCAATTGATAAATTAATTAGAAATGCACAACCAAGTTTAGACTGATATTTTTAATATGATTTCACTTTATATTTAAGCTGACTGATTATTTAATAATTTTATTTGTTCGAAAAACAAGGTTTTTATGAACCATATTTTTATGACCATAAGATGACCAAAAATTATATACAAAAAAATCATTCGAAAAATGTACATTAATAATAAAAATGAAGTAGAACTTCTATATATTCCAATGTATGAAAATAATGAGTTTGTGACAATAAAAAAGAAAAGGTTGTTTGTTTTAACTCGAATAAAATTTACTCTGGTTTTAATTTTTTTGCAATAAATATGTATTTTCAAAACTTATAATAACTTGTATTTCCATTTTTTTTGTATTTACAGACTTAATTTACGCATAAATTCAGGGATGCCTGTATTTTTAGAAAATAATATTTTCTTCAAGCTAAATCCAATATCAAGTCTATTTTTCTATGGTCCGACATTCTATTAACTTGAGAACTTTAAAAGAAGCCTTGGACTAAATGAAGTTGCCTAAATTGGAAAAAAATAACAGAAGACTGTAATAATAACTAATACTTAATCCGTATCACATGCAAACTAAAGTGAAAAGAAAATAAGAGAAAAAAAATGTAAATATGTAATGTAAAACAAACAAAAAAAGCAAATATTAAATGATTTTTATTTTATTAAATAAATATTTAAGTGGTCCTAATTAAATAATCTTTCACAATATTAAAAGAAAAAAAAAATAGACGTGATCAATGATTTATTTGCATTAAAATTTCATAGTAAAATGCAGATAATCTGTATATTACATTTTTTTTTATATAAAATCCGTTAATCCATCATTCACGTTTTTGATGTTGATGATGTTATTTATCAATTGACAAAGTGCCCACTCCCAAATAATTGAGATTGACGGATGGATCGGATCATGTTTTACATATTTAAAAAAAAACGTTAATGGATTTCATTCATAATGAACAGTTTAAATGGACCGCGCGTTTATTCACGTTATCGAAGTTCGCTCTGCATATGAGCAATTTAATTAAAAATGTCTTATTATTAGTTTAGGAATTCGGGAAAGTTTCGACTCCGCCAACAACTAACTACTAAATTAATGTTCAAGACCCAACATCACTTCAAAGGTTCAAATTTCTGAAATCGCAGGTTTTTTCTTTAAATATTATATTAGTTTCGACAACATTCGTATGTTAAAACACATAAATTGCATTATTTAATTGTATTAAGCTACGCAATAAACACAAATATTATTATTTGTGTTTTTAGCATTAATTATTAGAAAAAAATGATATTTTTTTTGTAAATAAGGATGTTTTTGTTTGGTTTGTTGGCTAGAAATGTTTATAAGAATATTTTTAATATAATTCAATAAATTATATTATAAAGAAAGAAAATTGGAACGAAATTTATATAAATACTAAACGGAAATACCTAAAATCTTTGATTTTTTATAAACATATATTAAATTACTTTTGTATTTAAAAAAAAAACATGATAAACACATTAGAGAATTAAATGTCGTACATAAGAATTTTTAGAAATAAAAATATTCAGAGAATTATCTAATCTTCAATATGTAAAAAAAAATCTTGAAATATGGATGTTTTTGTAAAGGTTTGTTTGTTATATGATTGAAGAAATAAAAATATAATTGTACTCATTATATAAAATATGTGTCAGTATGATATTTACAAAGAAATCAAATTGGAAGGGAAGTTACATTTTTACAAAAGAGAAATGCTGGAAATATTGCAATCAATAAGTGATTGAAGTGGAGGAGAATAGATGAAATTGTTGTAATGAAGACATCCGAAAAATCTCAGCGACGACAATTTTAAACTTCAAAGAGCTGTAGGAAACATTTAATTGTGTTTTTCTCTCTGTAGAGTAGTAGTATATAAGTAATCTAGAGTATAACAATTAAATTACAATATTATATAATAAGTAAGATCATTAATAATTGAATCGAAATATTCTAATAAAAGATGTTTTAAATATCTACGAAAATTGATTAAATATAACTCGATGAAAGTATAAACATCCATAGACTATAAAGATTAAACATTTAGATATTCTATTTAGATTTATTTCATTTAAAAACGTTCTTTTATCTTTTTCCTTATAATTTTGTATTGATAACTTGTTTACTTTCATTTAATTGAATTACTTAAGGTTGAAACAATGTAAATAAAAAGGAAATATATTGTGAAATAGTTCAATTTGTCATGGATAATAAAATGTTTGCTTAGTTAATCGAGACGCTACAGAGTTGAAGTAATGTAAATAAATGTTTCTGTGTGGAAATTTTGTTATAATGTATGTATTTGTTTACTGATTATATATGTAACTATTAATATAAATAAGTTTTACAATTTACATCTTTAAAAACTAAGAATCTCAATCAATACTTCAGTTAACATTCCGACTTTTCAATGTTCCCATATATTTAATGCAGTGTTTTCCAAACTATGAGACGCCAATAAAAAAACTATCAAAAATTACTATATATAATATTTGATTATATAAATTTCTGTATTTTGTAAATAAATCATGATTCATATTATTATTTACAAATTCTAACTTTGCAACTGATAATAAACTGATACCAGACCATCAATTTTATTTTCATTAAAAACACGGCACAATACAGTAAGTAGAATATGTAAAAATTGCCGTTTTTGTTTAAAAACTACTATTATTAAAAGTATCAAGCTTATAAAGTTTAAGTTTGAACACGCTATGTTGTTTAGTATTTGTTTGATAGGCATCGATAGAGAAGGTTGTAAACATTGAAAAAATTGGTTATCATTATGTGATACAACATTTTCATTTAAAAGATCTCAGTTCAACCAATATCAAAGCTGAGCTATATTTTAATCTGGGAGAGTCTGCTCCTTCGTTAACAATAAAAAAATATTGAGTGGCAAAGTTTGAACGAGGTCATGTGATCTACCAAGACAAACATCGTAGTGGTCGAACAAATGAGGTGATCATACCAGAAATGGTGAAGAAAATCCACAAAATGGTATTGGATGAGCGTCGACTGAAAGTGTGCCAGCTAGTAGACATGGTAGGTATTTAAAAAAAAGTGCTGTACATTGCATATTGACCAGATTTAGCCCCCTCGGATTATTTTCCCTTTTCAAACTTAAAAGGCTCAATGGTAAAAGATTTGCCAACATTGAAGAGGTGGAGTTTGCTCACTATAAACCGGGTTTTGAAGCTATTGAACATCGTTGGAAAATATCCAGTATATCGAGCTGAAAAAAAGACTACTTTGTGATTTGACGATTTCTTTGTTAGGTCGGGTACTTCTGGAACTACACTTGTATGTGTCTTTTGAGAGTTTCCATGTTATGTTATACAATTGCTTCAAAGTAATACAATGACATTTCGATTTCAAACTTATTCTGACGCAACTCTTAATAAACACATGCATTGCTAGTTGGATGTAATTAGTTCGTTTCGCAGCAGGTGTTTGCTTGTCCCCTCGAACACGTGTGTTCAAAGGAACTTATATAAGAATCCCCTGCAGTTCATTGTTTATGTTGGAAACAGTCACATGCACGAATTGCGTAATGCGGTTTCGAACCAAAGATACAGTTTTTTTTGTATTATTATTAATTTCGTTCGCTAGCACGTCATGGCACAATTCTTCCTTCCGTTATTAATATGAACTGCGGGTGGGATGGTTGGAGGGTGTGAGGTCGGTAGGGAGATGCCAATCCTCCCCGTTTCAGCAAACCCCAGGCGACGCGCAATTCCAATAACTAATATCCATTGAATTTCTGCAAAATGAAACAGACCGGTGCTTCCCGTTTGTATAGAATGTCGGTTTCGGTGATGATGGTTTTCGATGGAAACTATACAGCGAAACGCCCTCATCCCTTTTCACTCATTCTCATTACAAATACGTTCACTCGCACTCACTCTCTCTACGTTATAAATTCATTATTTCTGTGTGCAATGAAATTCCGACGTGTTTTATTATTATGTCACTAATATCATTATGATGATTATTATATTTGCGTGCAATTAAAACGGTGGACAAAACGGGGGCGCAATATTAATTAAATTACTTTGCGTTTAAAATGGTGACGGTGAAAAATGAGCTAGCAACAAATTGTACGCACGTTGTTCATTTTCGTAATCACCATCATATGAACATAATATATTTTACTGATCAATTTGGATTGCAAAAAAATTGGATAACAAATCGACCGATTGACGTTACTTATGAGAGATAACCAGGATACAAATATACAACGTACTTCTTTTCGTATAAGGTTTTTGATGACAGATTGATATGCATTAAGTAAAAATATATTATTATATCATTTTATGAATAATTGAATTATTTTCAAAGGTAAGCATCTTTTCTAAATAGTACATATTTCAATAATTAATTTTCTTAACCCCAAGATATGTTCATTTACCTTTTATATGTGTATCATGGGAGTTAATCGATCTTCGATTAACGAACATTTCGAGTAACGAAGATCATCGGAGTTTGTTTGGAAGCATTTTGAAAAGAAACAATATATAATAATACTTCGCATAGTCAGGCTTCGATCAGTACGGTCTGTAAATTTGTCCTCTCATGCATCTCCTCTTTCTATATAAATTTGGAGACAGTCCGGACGAATTTTGATTGGTTTCTCTGACTTTGAAAAGGTATATTTCTTTATATTGAGTTAATTATTATAAAAATAATATCTTTAGAACTGTCATTATTTTGAAACTTGGCAAGGCAATTATAAATAGAAATGAAAAATATTCTAAAATTACAAAAAAATTTAATAATTATATTTTCTTTTAGGACAGAATGTTATTATGTTATTTTGTTAAGTCTGTATATTTGTTTCAATAAATATTAATATGTATTTTTTGTTGTCCAGAATAAACAAAAATAAAACAAATGTTACATTCATACTAGAAAGAAAATATTTAATAAAATAACATTAAATAGTAACTAGCTGTAAACCAATATTTATAACATTAGTTTAAAAATAATAAATTTTAGTGTGAATAATACAATACAACTAATCATTTATCATCACAAAGTAAGTTATTTAGTCTCAAAATATGTTAAACAATTTGTAAACTAATTACTGGTAGATTAAGAAATATATGACCATTAATATTTAGTGTTAAATGCAGGAAGAAAGATTTTTTTACATAATATTCACAAAACTGTTTCAAGCATGAATAAAAGTTAAAAATGAATAATATATAATTAAATTCAATTTTGATTTTTTTTAAACATGTTTCTTCCAAAACTTATTTACCTATTAGTTAATGTAAACGTCCATTAATGGAGTTGGTATTTAGGACGCAATGTTCAAATATTCTATGTGTTAAAAACTCTGGAATACTTAGAATTTTATTATAAACTCAATTATATTTTCTCTCATTTCATAGCAAAACTCTATGAATATTTCAATATTAAAAAAAGAAAATTTCTTATAAATAATAAATTTGCTTATATAGATAAATATGTAGATAAATGTAACAGAATAAATTAATATTACTGAAAACTATACTAAAATTTAAATTCTTTATAATCTAATTATGAAGTAAATAAATCACGAAGAGATTGTATATTCAATAGAAAGTATACAATTTATTTTCTAAACAATAATAAGGGAAAAAAATAATTACACCGATAATTGAGTTTATGTAAGCTTACTAATAATATCTCAGACAATCTTTAAATTAGGTTAGAAAATGATCAATTTTCCTTCAATTATCAAAGATTATTTGCACTTTTCAAAATACGACTCTGCGATAATTCTTAAATCAGTAATTATAAAGAAATCATAATGTTATGATTTGATTTTTAAAGAAATGGACAAATCATTAACTTATTTTTTACAACTACAATATGCATGTTATGAGATAATAAATATTACACGTCAGAAGTTCCAACTGATATTGCTTATCGTAGAGTGCGCTGACACTAAAACTGCACCAACAGTTGCCACGTATACATAACAGTTGGTATGTCTGATGTAAATTAATGTCTTGTATCACGCGTAGTTTGGATAATTGATATTTATAGAGTAATTAATTAATTTAAAATCATTTCCTAGTGCAAATAATTATTAATAATTTAATTTAATCAGTATAAAACTATAAATAATTAATAGTTTGTATTTTTCCTCTCAAACTTGAAAATTTTTCTTATGTAACTCTTTTATCTGTGCAATTAATTAATTTAATATAATTTCACTATTTAAAACGTTAATTAAATACATTTGAAGATTATTTCAGGAAGTAATATTTTTTAGTAAAATGGATGATTAAATTTCATTTTACACACAATTTTTGTTATTCTTAAATAAGTTATGATCATTATGTAGTTGTCATGTGTCGCAACAGTATAAAGATAATATTGTCGGATGCATGCATGTATGGTATATGTGTATGGAGTTTGTTTTGCGAACTTACATGATATCCCCGAGTTTGAGACGTGTCTGAATGAGGGCACACGATTTATGGTCCGAGGTGGTGACGGCCCTTCTTCGTCGGGTGTAGCGCAGAGGCGGCACATCATCGGCGATGCGAACCGCCGGTGAGGAGCCGCGTCGCCGGTTGGACATGTGCCTTCCGGCCACACCACCCAACATCCTGCAACAAACATTTCATAAACATGAACATCAGAAGCACAACTTCTTATCAACACATCATCGTCGAATGCATACAACAATAGCGCAAGTACATGCGACATTACCACAACGATTGTAGTGCAGTAATGTTACGGTAGTATTGACACTATTTCACAGAACAAATCAAATATTGTATTATACTTTTTGAATAAATATTTTACAAAATAGACGAAAATTACGAGAATATTCTTAAAATATTGTAATAATAAAATTGATACATAAATTTCAATGTTCCTGAAATTGCATTAAACACTATATTGATTATATCAAGGTTTCATTTGAGTTTTTTTTTATTAGAAATTTTCTCAAAAAAATTGATTACATTAACAGCATGATTTTGCTAATTTTACATGGAAATATGTTGCTCGTGGATAACTTACAATTTATTTAATTTTGTCAGTGCTACCACATACGTTAAAAATACAAATTCAGTAAATGTCCATATTTACCAGATTGGTTGGTAGAATTACTGATATTTCAATATTAGGTCATCATCAATAGAAAAATAAATTTGCATACTGAAAATTGATTTCTTTTGAAACATTGCTTTAATTTTCTTTGTTTTCTACTCATTTGATAAAATTATTTTTGGGATCTGTTTTACTTCTATCAACATCCTATTTCAACAGGAATTAATTTTAGGTTAAATTATATTTTTAATTTTAACTGGTCCAAATTTTCTTTTGCTTGTATACCTTTATTAGTGATAAATGTTTATAGTAAACACATTTCCCGGAAATCTGGGATAAATGTATGTTGACCTCACATTTACCAAACAAGCTGGTAACATATACATGAACAATAATATTAACATGTACATTTACCAAACTACGTACTTGTATATTATATAAAACCAAAATACATTTGACCATGCAAAAGAATTTTTTTTATAATAGTCTTAATAGTTGAAATCATTTAATTATTTTTTTTACTTGCATAATATTTGTTATAAAATCGTTAGAATATAAACAATATTCTAATCTAAAGGTTATATAATTCAACAAATAAAACTTGATAAGATGATAAAACTTTTTGAATGCAGTAAAATAAATTTGTTAGACGGACTTTGAGTTTTATAATATTATCTAATGTAACATTCATAGAAATATATAACTTTGTAGTCATCAATACAAAATAGAAAATAAGAAATGTAAAACTTCAGAAATTATTAAATACACATTGTGTTAATTTATACATTTTTGCAGGATTGAATTCAATGAAATTATGTTAAGAATCGCACATATGTAAAAGTAAGGCTTCGTTTCTTGGTAAAATTGACATATGAAATTGCATAAATAATTGATAGTTTGAAATGCACATTTAATCAATAATTATTTACGCATTATGACTGATTAACGTCATCATCACATAGACTAGATGTCGTAATGACTAGATTATCATTATTTTGATTGATGTCGTTGTGACATTATTTATGTTATTTATCAATAACAACTTCAAAAACGAGAAATGACTAAAATAGTTTAATACTGTAAGACCTAATTCAGCGCCTTTCTCAATTAACAGGAATTTTATAAAGCTTTATAAAAGTTCTAAATTTACATATTTACTATAGGTTAAAGCAGGAGTTCTAAAACTTTTTTGATGTACGTCATACAGTTTGGGAACCTCTGGGTTAAAGTGACTTGGTTTAACACTTTTTCGTTTAGCGCTTTTTGTCTTTGTTTTTTATAATCGCTAAACGATATCTTATTATTTGAATGATATTTATTTGAATCAATGATGATTCCAGTTTATTCATCATAATTTCATATAGCTGGTAAATGTACGGAACTATGTAAAGATTGAAGTTTGTTTGATATTAGTATACAGTGTTACTCTATAAATTATATTATATAACAGTCAACTATTTTTTTTATCCATTGAATGTAAAATTTGCTCTAGAAAATGTCAGAAGTTTAACTATTAAGTTAATTAATACCATTGGTCAATTTGATGT
The DNA here is from genome assembly GCF_001412225.1 of Nicrophorus vespilloides. Classification (NCBI taxonomy): domain Eukaryota; kingdom Metazoa; phylum Arthropoda; class Insecta; order Coleoptera; family Silphidae; genus Nicrophorus; species Nicrophorus vespilloides. The sequence continues at coordinate 15,477 of NW_017097850.1, forward strand.
AAAATTTATTGTACAAAAATGTTAAATGAAGCCTAATTATCAGATTAAGGTGAAGTGTAAAAGCGGAAATGATTATATTGCAAACCCGGAAGTGCCACTTGTCAAGAGCGAAATCCGATGTCTGTTCGTCCGTTCCATCTATTCAATTTTGCTCCATTGTCTGGAAAATATCGATTCCGAATGCAGACTGGACATACGCGGCCGTACATAAACCCCCTACCTGTCCGTCTGTCACTGTTTCTATGGCTACGCTGACCGAATACGAGTCGCTTTCACCTGGATCACGCTAATAAGCTGAAGCGCTTAATCACTTAATGAATCCCGGCTGTAAGCTGCTAAAGGGCCGATAAACGGTACGTTGGAAATCGACTTTTATAAAACCATTCACTCGAGTCACCCAGACACACAAATGTACTAATACCAACTCGGATTACGTTAATTAGCCTCCAACCAAAGGTTCTAGTGCAATTCCCCACTGGAATTACATTTCGGGAGGTAATATTTTGATTACATTATGTAGCCTATTGTAGCGAAGATGCCGAAGTTTGATTTAGTTGTCTAATTTAGGCAGGGCAAGATAGGTACTGTTCAGGGTCTTTGTCAAGCTTTCGGTTTGCTGGAACTGTTATTTCTGGGCACTCTAGACTTCACTGATCATATTGTTTCGCTCGCTTTGTTATTATATTAGTTTAGACTTAGGATTTATATAATTTGATGCAATCCATTGTAGCAGAACAAAAACTATATAACATTTTTATATGAACGTTCTAAATATAGACTCATAAATCGAGAAGAGAAAAACATATGAGGATATATGTAAAAAAATTCTAAAATAATAGCAAAAGATGCAAGCGTACCAACAAAACTGAGATAATTAAGAAAATTTACATCCTGAAATTGGATATATAAATTAGAAATGCAACCGTTAATTTAATAAAGAAATATCTTTCATATCTTTTGATCTAAATTAAGACTGGTAAAAAAATTAAATTGCAATTTGAAGATATTCTTTGTATAAACCCATAAAAATGAATAATTAAGTTTCTTATTTGTATCTAAACAAGCAGACATTCAAAATAATCAATTCATGGTATACAATTTAGGATTTTTACATACTTATTGTTATTTTATTTCTAAAAAATATCAAAAGATGGTGTTGTATGCGTAAACCAATAAATCTGATATAATTATGTAAACATATATTACAAATAGAATTTTCAAAAAGTTAATGAGCTTTACTATAATATATACCCTATAATATAGAAAAATAAATATAGAAAAATAAACCCTATAATATAATAAAAAGGAAAATGAGTTAATATTAAATTTACTTAATTAAAGGATATTTTTTAAAAGTTCCTTAAAAAATCATAGTTGATGTTATAAGTGTAAGTCAATAAATCTGTAACAGTTTAGCGAAGTAGACTATATTTAATTGCTCAGATAAAATTGTCTAATTTTATGCACAAAGATCATACACAGTGACAAAATTTGTTTATAATCGTACAATTTTTTTTTAAATATAACCCAATGATTCTAGGGTGTATTGAAATAAAAATGTATATATTTTAATTAAATTGTCAGTTAATGCAGTAATAAGTTGTACTATTATTTTAACGTTTAAAAATGTCATAAACAGATAAAACATATTTATGTTTTTAATTTTCTCGAGAAAAAAAAATCCCGGGAAAAAAATGACAAATTTACTACTACACTAAATCGAAAATAAAAATATTTGAGATATTTATGTATTTACTATGAACTACATTTTATTGAATTCTCAGAAATTTTATTTCTCGTTTTCTAAGAAAAAGAAATTCTGTTTATCATAAGTCAAATTGTTTCAAATCGCACAATTATTTTATAAATTCATACCCCAATGATTCTTGTATGTTTTGAAATGTAAATTGTTTATTTTCTATACTTACTTAATATACAAAAAATTCAGACTATCATAATTAGTTTGTCTTTTATAATTAAATTGTCAAAACCAATGTTAATACATTAATAAGCCGCACTATTATTGTGACGTTTAATAATGTCATTATTATGGTTACAATCTAGGCTGTAAGTGAGTATTAGTTTGTATATAATCTGAGTTCTACTTCATATAAACCCTCAACACATAATATTATCATCCAGCAAAAGCTTACATGTACATCAAGTTTATGTAGAGTTTAATTTAATATAACTCCAAAGTTGAAATTACTACTACGAATAAATTTCTAAGAAAGTTGCATCTTAATAATATAATTTGATTCAACAATAATAAGTTGAAGATACAAAATACAATTCCAAAAAATCCATAAATTAATGTAAATTTAATAAAAAATAGCTATAAACATAGCATTTAGTTTAAATCAAAAACCAATAAAATTGTATTTTGTTTTTCTTTAAATGATTTTTTTTTTATAAACCCATAAAAGTGATTAATTATATACAAACAATTTGTTATTAAGGTATATAAAATAATATACAATTTAGTATTTTATATACTTTTTATAAAATTAGAAATTGGGCCATGAAAAAGGCAGGTATTTTCCCGAGATATAAAAAATCACGGGAAAAAATCTACTATACTCAGAAATTAAACTCTATGCGATATTTATGTATTTTACTATGAACCATGTTTTATTGTTTTTTAGTTTTAGTATTTGCAGAATTTTATCGAATTCCCATAAATTTAGTTTTCTGAGAACTAGAAATTTTGTTTATCACAGCTCAACTTATAAATTGTTTCAAATTGCACAATTATATACAAAAAAACAGTTATACACTTATTAAGGTATGCAAAATAATCTACAATTTAGTATTTTATATACTTTATGTATCAAATGTAGTGTAGGTTTAGTTGATTGTATAAAATATTTATATTTCTAATTTTACCGAGAAAAAAAAATCCAGGACAAAAATCGACAAATCGAAATTAAAATCCTTGAGATATTTATGTATTTTACTTTGAACTATATTTTATTCTTTTTTATGTTTAGTATGTGCAGAATTTTATTGAATTCTCACAAATTTCATTTAAAATTTCTCGTTTGTTCTCAGAAAAAAAATGACCCTCAAATATTTATTCAATAAAAACTTTCTTAGAAATTATTTCTCTTTAACTATTAACAAAATATAAACACGAATTTATAATTGTTGCAATTCAGGTAAAAGTTTCACAGAATATCCTTTGAGATCGTTGCTAGGCATCCAGTTTTGAAGATGCAATCCAATTAAATCGCACAAAAGAGCTACTACTATTTGTCTAACTAATTTGAACGGCTCATTGTTTCCTCGACTGAACTCGTTGCGTACTTTCAAAACACATATACATTTTATTTGCAACGGAACTTCAGCGAAACCTCTTTAATTAAATTCGGCGGATTTGACGAAGCGGCATAAGGACGAAGCTCTTTATACATTTAGAATAAGCTTTCCTGTTTCAATTTGCTTTTGAATCATGTTAATGACAAATGTTAATATATAACAATGTAAAAAAATAAACTTTTAGAAATTATTTACGTTGGTGTTTACCAACGTGTTAAGGTGGAAAATTAGACAATTTTAAGAATTGTAGAAAGGCTTTGATGGGAACCACTGTTTTTGTTAACATATTAAACTATTTGATGAATTTTGGAATAATAACATTAAATAAATATAATATAATTATGGAATATTTTAGAGAACAGTTATAAGAAATGGATGATAAATTTATATGAGAAATGTGAAATATATAAAATATTACAAGATTATGACCGAAGAATTTTTTCTCCACAAAATATTTCTCTTCTTTAGAAGAGATTTACTACAAAATTTGGCAACGATGTCTTGTACAAGGAACTTTTGCAATAATTTCATCATTTATCGCATATTTTTCTGTTTTTTTTAGCTTTGTATCGTGGTAAAATATACAACGCGTAGTTGTACGCTCCACGGTGCAACTTTTGGCGAATTTGGTAGAGCGTTTTCATGGCTCATATGGTTCAATCTTGGCAATCTTACCGCTTGGTAAGGTGGACTCGATGAATTGGACGAAGCGACATGGATTAAATGTGAGCAATTTGAAAATGATGAAGAAAAAACTTATGCTCATCCAATAAAGTAGGAAGAAGAGGAAATTATTAAAAAAATATTATACAATACAGAGGACTCTGTTGAGGATGATGTCCAAAAATTAGTTATTAAAAACTTAAGAAAACTTATAAGGTGAAGAAAGAAAATAAGGCGAAGAAAGAGAAAAGCAAAAAACGGAAAAAGTATAATCCAATGGATGAAGACGTTAAACAGAAGACTTCAACTAAGAAGAAGGATAATGAGAAAACGTTGTTTGGAAAATTCAAGTTTTTTGTGAAAACCAGATGGAAGAAGACTTATCTAAGTTAACATCAACGGCAAACGAAATGGAAGGAAAAATAGTAGAGAAACCCCACTTGACGGAAGGTATCGATTTAGTTTAGAATATTTTTTTGTTTATTATAATTATTATTAGTATTAATTTTTGTTTGTTGTAGGGAAAAAAATTATTCGTTCTTTTTACCGGGAAGAGAGATAGTTATAACGTGGTAAAATAGACAACAATTCAACAAAGCTCCACGGTGTGCTTCCAAAATTCGGGCAGACCGGATCTCGGATCTCGAGGAGCCAAGGCCCACCGTCGGAGCAGAAGTTTGCTGATCATAAGGAAGCAGTTATTAGTGTTCTTCCTCTCAATATAAAGAATATTCGCCCTGAATATTCCCACGTCGGGACTCACGCCCAGCCGGCCTTGAAGATTTTTTACATTTGTTTTTTATTTTGTACACGAAGCACCCGTCGTGTTACAGCTTTCCAGTTTTGTTCTTTTTTAAGATATATTCTATTGTAGAAAATAAACTTTTTGATATTATTCATTTTACATTTTGATGCCTACATAAAATATATCTAGTTGACAAAAAATGTTGAGCAGATTTACGATTGATTTTGAAAAATTATAGATAAATGTAAAATATTTCTACTTTCGATAAGATATACAAATATTTTAATTCTGAAAAATTTTCAACTTAATATTTTGAATAACATGACAATTGGATTTACTCAAAATAATATGGAAATTATATACCAAAAAAAAACTTCATAATGAACACAACCTTTTTTATTCGATTTGTGTTCCTAAATCAAAACTGGTTATACAAGCACATATACTCTGGTTTTTAGACCTACTAAAAGCCAATACAAATTAGTAAATAAATTATGCATATTTAATTATAAAAAAGTGTAATAAAATTGGGGTAATTGGTTTACTTTTTATTGCATCTTTTTCAAGTAAAAAAAAACACTTTAAAAAGTGTAATTGTTTAGACAATTACATAAAAAAACGTATAATATTGATATTGTTGGTTTGTGTATTATTGATAATTTAATAATTTGTGTATTTGTTGAATTATAATGTTACATTAGGTAATTAATTAGTCAGCAATTTGAAATTTGCATACTAAGTACTAATATATGCATAGCGTAAGGTGCAGTAGCTTCACAGGTTCTTGCTATGTACAATTTGATTAAGGAGTTCCAAAATCAACACCGTTATTAATCCGTCGCTTTGAAGACACTAATTAGATGTATGAAGGCATGAACAAAAGCGCGCGCTTTAATAAAATTTGCTCGTTCTGTAATTACGCAAAAAAACGTGCTAATTATAATGCTGTTTTATAATGCTATTACTTTGTGTAATTTTAAACTTGCAATTTTGGAAATAATGATTTATTTAGTCTTCACGGTTTCAAGCACGCAATGTTTGAAACCGTACTAAGCAAGGACTTTAAAACAGCATAGAAATAAATTGTTTGAACTTTTTAGAATTTATTTTTATGACGATCAAGTAAAATTTAGTTTTTTTTTTTAATTTTCAATTCGGACTATAGTGTAATTGAATCAATAATTCAATTGATAAACAGCCTAAAAAATAATGCATATACAATTGTTAACAGAGTTTTATTCAATTATAAATTTGAGATAGTTTCAAGAACTCAACAATAATGTATTTATTAATGAATCCATTTAAAATGTAAATTTTACAAATTGTTTTTTTTTGTTTGTTTACTGACTACTATAGAAAATCCAAATTAAATTAAATCGATTAAGTCTTTGCAAACAAAGATGTTGCATCTTCCAGATTTGTCCTCGAGTTTGCGACGTAATTGTTTCGTTTCTTAAATTAAATTAACAACAATTATTTGCATAAAAAAAGTCCAATCTAGTTTTAAATTAAATATATATACGTTCCAAGTTTATATAAGATGAAATCTGCTACAAAGTGAACCTAGTCCGATTTTCCAGATTATTTTAAGTAACTTAATTTTTCCCAGAAAACCCACAATTATTTCGTATTATATTCGCCATAATTATGTGTCAAATTAAATAATTATTTTATAACAACACAATTGCTTATACCTTCTAAGTTTCAATACGTCAGGTAGGAAAAAATACGTGATGAATTAAAATTTGAATGTTTTAATCGTTGGTATAATTCTATGACATAGTTTTTTTTATTAGATTTTCTACTATTAATTGTTAAAATTAAATGTTTTCATGTGTAATTAAATTATTTATTTTGTTTGGATGCACTTTCTCATGTATTTAGTAAATCTTTGACGTATTTTCTAAGTGAGATTTTTTTATGCGGTCTCTATCTACCGCATAAAAAAGCTTCTCTAATGTTGTTATTTGTAAGAATTTATTTTATATATATTTATTCAAATATTTTTTTGTGCGATTTCTTTCATGCGATCCCTATCTACCGCACAAAAATAAGTTTTACTGTATGTATTATATTAAGAAATAAAAAATCTCATTATGTTTTACTCTCCAATGATCGTATTTAAAACAAATGATTTCCTGTTAGCTCGTCGGAATTCGACCCGATTAATCAAAATCAACCCCATTTCGAGCGAGCGCCGATTTCATTCTCGCACCACTATATAATTCCCTCTTTTAATGCGATCACTCCTAAATTGGATCTTAGCCCCCCGTCGTAAATTAATTAAACCCCCTCAGATTATTATCAATTTCAACGGAAAGACCATGGGGGATGGGATGACATGTAATTATTTTAACAGAAATAAATAATTATTATAGTATAATCAAATCCATTCAATCTTGCAAAAACTTTTCATCTTGCGTTCGTTTATGAAGGTGGAAGACGGAAGCATAATGGGCGGAAAATGTTGTAGTGCACGGAGGAAGGTCGTGCCGCGAAACAAAGTGGCAGTTAATCCATAGATTTGAAATTAAGTTCGACGTCGAAACTTCCACGCTGCGCCGGGATAAACTTTCGGTGTACACTCACAGCAAAATATACACTGAACTTCTTTGACTATACAAACTTTGAAATTGCATTTTTACACTGACCAAACTTCCGATTCCAAGAATATAAAGAAAATGACATGACCCTTTCAGCAGAAATATTATAAAAAAAAAAGATTTATATTTTTTTAACAATATTTTTTTTGTCTCTAAACTAGTTAAATTAATAGAGTAAAACATAGAAGACTTGCGTGGAATGCTTCATCCAAAAATTGGATAAATGTTAACTTTTAGGTATAACCGGTTTTAACAACCAATATGATTACAGAAACAATCGGTAACTTTTGTAATACCTGCAAATTCGGTATTTTTTTTACTCTGAAATTGAAAGTGATGTTGCACACAAAGATAGTTTATTCGGTTTTTACTAAACATATTTACCGTTTATCTGTAAAAAGAATCAAGAACAATTGTAATACCATAACAATTAAGAACTCAGATGAAATAACGATGTGTACGCACTACATCTCATTAACAACTCATTACGTAGAAAGCGTCTAATGTAAATTTTTAGTTATTTAATTACAATTTCTATTACAAACAAAGAGAGTACTTTTTAAAGTTTTTTTTGTTGCCGGAAAACCGGTAAATGATGATGTAATATTTCATTTTTCTATACAAAACTTAAAAATTATCGGAATTTCCATGATACTTTAACTACTTATTAATAATGTTTGATAATCTAAACTTTATACAGTTATTCCTAACAAGTTGTGTTATTTTTGCAAAGATTGTAATAAATTTTCGTTAATTAATTGAATATTTTCTTCTCGCTGCAAATAGTTGTAGTACATTACTAAAATTAATTATAGCTCTTTTGAAAAATTTCGAAGTTAAACAAATGTAAAGAAATAAATAAAAATAACTCTTGATAATATTTACTTGCTAACCCAGTAAATAATTATCATTTCACGATTTTTTTAACAAGAAATATTTTGTATTTGGTGTTAATAAATTAACTCCTACTTTATGAAGAAATTCAACAAAGTAAGGAGAAAATATAAATTCCGCAAGGGTAGAAAAGTGATTGAAGAATTATTATCTTTCAAAGGGATGCTAATGCTGCCTGTACTCCTATTCTATTGATGTTACAAAACTTTTATGCTGAACTCCAAATTTGATACAGAAGACTTGTAACATTGATTTCAAATCTGCACTACTTCTTTATTTATTGATGTTTATAAAATATAACAATAATTGTTATATTTCTGATATAAAACGTTACTAACAATACTACAGAAAATAGAAGAAAAAAACAACTGTATATTATTTTAATATAGTTTAATATAAAAATCGAATCTTAATCTATTAAAAACATAAATTATTTATATACAATATATTACAAAAAATTAAATATCAAATAGAAATATGCAAATTACAAATTTAATTTGCCAGTAGGAAACCATTCGTGCTGCATCAACTCATCGACTGACGGTCTAAAACCCTCCACTGAAATCTCTTTAAATATATCGAATTTGAATTCCACGATTCCGGAAAATATCCGGAAAGAAGACCATATGTCAATACACCAATTGACCAAATGTCTGATTTTGTCGAAATCGGATCCTCCATCAAAACTTCTGGTGAAATGTAGTATAATGTCCTACTTGAAAATCTCACTTCTTTACTCGGTTCCAAGCACAGGGAAAAACCAAAATCACACAGTTTTATGTGTTGGAAACATTTCGTTTTAGATAATAAAATGTTATCCAATTTAATGTCCATGTCCATGTGTACTATGTTTTGAGCATGCATTGTGCGTATGCTTTCCAATACCTGAATAATTATAGTTTTGGTATCATCCTCGGAAAGAAACTTCATATTATCTAACACGGTCTGCAGATCACCGTCGGCCAAGAAGTCCATCACAAGTGTAATATTGCTGCTTGTTTTGAATACCTCATGTAATTCAACAATATTTTTTGATTTGCATCTTTTTAAAATGGCGATTTCGTGTTGGATCTCAGCTAGCCAATTATCCTCTGATTTTTTTTTAATGTATTTGGCGGCGTACGCTATTCCTGTTTTCTTATGGACAATCTTCCGCACAATTCCGGAGTCACCTGCTCCCAATGTTGAACTTTGAGTATAGAAATCATTTAGTGACTTCTTATGGATTTCCTTCTTGTGACACTCGTCCAAAGTGAGTATACCATTATTGCATTTCATCTTGGTGCTGCTTCCAATTAATCTGACTTCAGGTAATGCTGATAACTTTCAAGAACTTAGTTACTACTTAAATCGTCGCAATCTGCTTATATTCAAATAATACAAGTATTGTTCAGGATTGTAGTTTGTAAGGTACAAATAGTTATTGCATGAATAAAACACCACAATCTTAACTCAATACAATACAATTAAAAAACAAGAAAAAAAAAATGAAAAAAACAATGAAAATTTACCCCTAATTGTATATAGTTACTCAAGTGGTACTAAATTCAGATTAGCTTCTCATTTTGTAGTGTTCAATAGCTTTTATATATTTTTTAAGTAACAAAAAAAGAAAAAATGCGTAAAGTAAATAATTACTTTGAGTTGTTGGACATTGTTCCCAAATGCTCAGCGATAATGTCCAATCGTATCCATACGAAACGGTGAACAAAATACGGAAGAAATTCCACAACAAGCACTTCTTTGGATTAGAGGAGAACGACGTTGAGACGTGGAGCCGTGTGGATTACAAGAATGTGGAGAACTTCATGTGCGAATCGTACACTAAGATCATCCATTCGCAGACGTGCATTTTTTTTTTAATCTATGTTTTTTATTATTTATCAACTTAAGCGGAATGCTATAGTGCAATTTATCTATAAATATCAAATGAAGATAGTAGTAAAACTTAGGAATGGATTCAAATTTTGCAACTATCACTTAATGGTGTGCACTTTATTACTGAAGTAACGATACATAATTATTTGCTCAATTATATCTGGTAAGTCATCAACATATCAACGGAATATAGTAAACAAAATGTAAGAGATGATTACCAAAGAGACAAATTACTATTTATAACTTTGCCTGTCTACAAGTTCTACAAGTTTTATGTCAACAAGTTTTTAGTAAACCAAAGGTAAATTACCACAAATGAAGTAATAGTTAATTGTTAGGGATATTGAGGACGTTTACCAATTAAAATTATATGTAAGCATGAAGAATATTGGTATTCACCCCCTTTGGCTCATCATCTATGTATCCATGAACAATATTAGAATTGGGCAAAAATTGGGAAATTTCGACATAAACGTATACATTTTGGGGAAATATATATTTTTGTAGTAAACTATAGGTAAAAGAGTATTTTCAAAGAAACAAATAAAATAAATTTCAGTTTGTGTCGTTGCCTATCACGTTTCTCACGCACAACTCGATCTTAATGAAATTTATCAGAGTTAATTGAGCCGAAAACTAATCAGAGCATTTTGGGATAGAAGTGGACGTAGATGGAAGAGGCTTAGTATGAAGGAAGAGGGTAAATATGATGGACAAATCTGGGAGGAAGAGGAAGAACAGGGAAATAATAATGTCTCATTTATTAGATTTCTTGCTGGAGAGAAAGAGGGAGATGAAGCTTCTGGGTGCATTCATTCACCGACGTAATTTGATTTGTTTCTCTTACGGAACGCCAAACTATAAAAATCCAAGCCTCCGCCATCTCATTTTTCATCTCCTTCACGACTAGTTCTGTCTTTCTCGGTTTCATAATACAAATCAGTTCATTCACTTCTCCAAATGAAAATGATATTCACGTTTCGCGTATTTTAATGAGAACAGTTTTTTGTAAACTTGCCCAAACTGGGCATCACATAAGAAATTTATTAAAATATTAACACTAGAGAAGATAAGCGCATACCTGCTATATAGCATTGCTTTTTGAACGTAAAACAACTCGTTTATAGTTGAAAACATACTAATATGATGGTGTTTGTAGCGATCAAATTATCAGATATAAATTTGTATGATCGAATAGCACGGAACCAATTAACTGTGTTATTTAAGGTTTTACTGTATTTTCTTACTATATGATAAATTATATAATTCCAAAATTAAATAATATAGATGAAAATCCAATCATTATATCATGGAATCTCCAAATATTTTTTTTTCATTTCCAGTTTAATAATCAAACAACGATCAAAAAAATCGGAAGACCTTAAAGAAGTATTTTTTTGCATTTAAAGACATATCGTTTCTTCATTAAAATAAATATTGTCGGCAAGATAAAAACAGTATTTAATTATTTAGAGTCATTTTTACCTTTACTTATTTTATTATTATTTTTTTAATGTTATTTTTGTACAGCGAAGTAAAATGTAAGAGTATCTCTTATACAAAATATGCTTTAAAATAAATATAATTTAAGTTGAGACTTTAGTAGATAAAGTAACAAAATAGGCTCCATCTACTTCGGTTTTTATTAAGTTAGTGTTTATGTCTTTCTCAAAGAAATATTTTATTACTGCACGATACTCAGTTTCTTTTATACCCTTACATTTTCTTCGTATATTGTATATAAATACAGTATCATTATTTTGTAATAACAAAGTAATATTCTGGGCAGAAATTTTCTTATCTATTACATAATTTGAACAATTAAATAAAAAGATTGAAATACTCGAAAGTTGTAAGTAAATAATGTTAATATACCATATTGTATCCGTTGTGTAAGATAAAGATGATCTATTATAAATAATGATAAATACAGCAATACCTCGCACAGTCCGGTTTTACTATAGTCCCGTTTGAAAATGTCAAAACAAAAAATACTATATTTTTATCCACATTTATGTGAAATAAACTTGCCTAGTCCGGTTTCAATCAGATTACCCGGACTATGCGAATTTATTGCTTTTACAATAATAAAAAAAATCTAAATTATCCATTTATTTATTAGTTTAGTTAGTAGTATTTTCATGATACTTAATGATTGTTTATTATATAATATTAATTATGTAATTTCTTCTTATTAAATTAAAAAACATACAAATTTTCTTAAGAAAAGTTTTCAAATATGTTGAATATCCAACAGATCAGAAAAATGTATTCAATCCTACCAATAAAACAATTTACATAAAATCAGGTATAAAATGACCTCAAACTGTGAATTTCTACGAAAACTAAACAATCAGACACCAGTCTTTTTCAAATTGTATTAAACTTTTAAAAAATATTGTCATTACAACGATTATACAAAATTATTTTAATACTAAGCTAATCAATGCAGAATTTTCATTCATATAATATTTTATTCTAATCTAAAAATGAAGTTCTGCAAGAAATATGTTATGCACTTTTACCACATTTTTACTATCCTAGTTTCGTGCTAAGCTTCTTTTAACGACGTTCGTATACTCGTTTTCAGTGTTTATTGGAAACTAAAAGTGTACGTGTAATGTTCGATCGATATTGACATAAAATACACGTTTGATAAGGATATAATTGAATTCTATTTAAAAACAAGTAAATTTCCATAAGCTTTTCCATAAGAAATTAACTTTTTAAACATGTTTATAATTTGTTAGATAACTAAGTAACATTTGTATGATTTTTTTTGTATATTTTAGTATTAACATTATAACGAATCTTCTTTATAACGAAGACCACAATTTCAAACCCCAATCCTTCCTAAAACCATTGATCCGTGCTTGTACCCTCCATGGTTAGAACGTAAGTAGATAAGGACAATTTGAAAATACTGTCTTAAATTATTATCTAAAGATTCCAAGGGCTATTGAAAATAACATCGAAGAAATAAAGTTTATTTCCAGATAGATAAAAAAAATAAGAGGTTTAAAAAATGTCGAGGAATGATGTTAGACATACAGAAGATGATGGATTTTCAGAGAAAGATTTGGAAAACCTTGTTAGCGACGAAGGCACATAAGATCAAGAAAACAATAAAGAACTTGTCGTGTCCCAGGGATTGAAAATTGGGTCGCTATCGAATATTATTTTCGGTTGTCTTTTGTGAACTCTTAGGGTTTGTAAATAAATTAATCTAATGGGTTTTTACTTGTCATTTATTCTTAATACTCTCTAAAGTGTTTACTTACTATTCTATGTATAAAATTATATATACAATTAGGGGGGTAGTTAGCGTTGGAGAGTAGAGCATGGTTTTGATAAGAAGCATCTTTGTGATATCGCTAATTCTGCATCTTAGTTCCGAGTTGAAAATATGAAGAAACGTTTCAATCGGTTACTGCCCTCGATGGAACTGCTTATTTGGCATCATGGTTCCCAGGTTGAAAATATGAAGGAATGTTCTTATCGGTGATTGCTCTCGATAGAATCTGTTTATGAAGGATTTGTTTCTATATTGTCATTGCCCTCGAAGGATTCTGCTTATAAAGGGTTTGTTTCAATCGGTCATTGTTATCAGTGGTATGCACCCTTGTTGGTTGGACACGACAGAGTTTCTGTCGAAAAAACGTTAATAACCAAAGATTTAAAAAAGTGCTTAATTTGCATTGAATACTTCACTAAAAAAGTGAAAATAATCCCGATTTAGGAAGAAGGAAGTTAAGCGAGCAAAGTTAAATGCAATAATTTTGTATAGGAAATTGTTAAATGAGAGATAAAACAATCAATTATAGACTCATTCTTCTAAATGTGATTTAACTGTTTATATAATAAAAGTTTTCTTTGTTCGAAATAAAGCTTGTCATTATCTTTACGAAGGAACATATTACCATTTTTATCTCTGAAAAGAAAGTTTTGCTTAATTTAAGAAAATAAATATTGTAAATTAACCCTTTCAGACCCGAATTGACAATATTTTTTTATCATAAAATATTGTACCAAGCTTGAGTTGGTTAAAAATAGTAACATGTTTTTTGTAAATTGTAGTGAACATTTATTTTTTTAAAACAATTTTTAATTTTGGTTGGGCAAAAAAAACTTGACATTTTTTGTATTGAATCCGCAAACGCCCTCTACAGTTTTCAAGATTACAACGTTGTTCATGGCCACCTATATGTATTGGCTAATGACCAATATTATCATATCTGATGTTATTCACAGAAACTGTGTATGGTTTTTGTCGTTTATCATCTTCATCTTCATTTTCTTGCTGCTCATCATCTGATTTTTCCTCAATGTCTTCGTCAATTTCATTATTTTCATGTAAATTTTCCTTTTTGTCTTCTACATCTGAATCAGGTAGTGCTGATATAGCAACCTATGCATATCGCAAGTTTATTTTCTTTAAAGTTCTTTAAAACTTACTTTAAATTTCCATAAATTGGGTATGCCATCAAACTAGGCAAAACACCCAGTGTTGGAAATTGCGTACACATTTCAAAAAGCTATGAAGATGGTTGTTTGAGTAAAAACTACACATAACTTTCGTATAGTAAATTCATAAACCTTATACTTTACATTTCAGACAAAATAATGTCAAAATTATTCTTTGTATAGAAAATATTTATATTATATATATGAGGATATTATTTGACACCTTGCAAAGCACAATAATAATCATCACTCAGATAGTGTATCATTCAAATATGGTAAAGTTAATAACGAAATATCTTTGCAATATCGAGTCTACATCTAGTGTTTTAAGTTGAAAATCGGTATTCAGTTATAAAATAGTACACTTTACAAATTACGGTAGCAAATGCCGGCAGCATGTCCAAAAGTGTTATAGGTGAATTATTAATTATTATAAAAAATCTTCTCTCAAATTGTAGGTAATAAGTCATTAAAGTATTCATTTAAATACATATTTTTATCGATTGAAGAAAGGTATAACGTTCTATACGAAGTGTTCTAAACAGTTCAACTTTGCAAAGTTTTGCATGAAACAATGAACTGTTCCTCACAATATAAAACTCGGTGCGTCGCATGAATTTTAATTAAAATAACTTAATTAATGTACGACGAGTAGAAAATGCTTGGATGATTTTGATGGCTTCGTAAAATGAGCAAAGCATAATTATTAATGTGTTTGTTAATTTTGAAACTAGGTGATAAGTAAATTTAAAAATTTGTGATTGTGGAATGAAATGGAAATAAAATGTAAAGGATATGAATCATTTTATACATGCGCAACGGTTGGTGTGAGATTAGTTATCACTTCCTATTTCGTACATAAAAATATAGGCGTGTCATCGGTTTGTTAGAGTTGATTTCGTTGCGATCATGGAGAAGTTGAAAATACGAAAACAAATCGAGAGTTTATCCTCGGAGCAGTTGGCCCAAGAACTAATCAACGTAAGATCTTGTTCTTGCATATCACAAAGCTGTTATAAACTTGCATTATTTACTATTTTAGAATGGATACGCATTTTCGTACCAAGCCATCATCGATAAGGATATCACGGGTAAAAAAATGCTGGTGAGTAGATGAAATAGAATTTTTAATTGAAGACTTAAAATAATTATTCTCTTCAGAATATGACGGAAATGGAGAAAAACGAGCTGAGTTTCGTTATGTCCAGAATTCAGTTGCAGCAGTTCTGGTCATACGTTATGTCAGTAAAAAACGACCCAACTCAAATGGTACTAAGGAGTAATAATTCATCATCGATTCAAAAGCCTGTACCTCCGCAACCGAAATTCGCGAAACCTCCAATAACTACTGGAGGAAGATTTGTGTTTCCACCGAAACCCATTGATAGTTTTCCGCAAAAACCAAATATCTCGACACCGAAACCTCCTCAACAAATCTTGCCTCCGAAGCCAAATATTGTACGAACGCCTGATGTCAATACTACACCGGAAAGTGAACCATTTGCAACGTCGAACGTTTATCCGTTCGGACTTAGGCAAGTCCAGAAACCAGCGGCGGATATTGCGAAACCTTCGATAGTGCGTAAAACCAGCGAGAAATTTGAGACATCAAGCAAATACCCGTTCAAGTTTAGAGGTGCCGAAGAACAAATTGCTAACAAAGAAAAGGAACAGATGTCGGCTAACGAGCCGGTAGATCCATTTGCTACATCCAGTGTTTACCCGTTCAAGAACAGGGCCAAAATTGTGAATCAAAAGCCACCGTCACCGGTAGTGGAGCCTCAAAGAAACGACCAAGATAAATTTGCTGCTTCAAACAAATATCCATTCGGGCGAACTGCTTTTGAAAATTCTGAGATGGAGTATCCTCAGCAGACAGTTTCAGATGGTGCGGCAACTTCGGATGCATATCCATTCAAGAACCGATTGCCGCCTAAACCGGATCTGCCGAAACCTCCGGAAATGAACGTCTTTAAGAAGAAGCCTTTGCCGGTTATCCCGGCGGAAAAACCGAAGGATATCGCACCGCCTACATCTAACAATTATTCCTATAAACAAACGCCTATAATAAAAGTAAATGATCCGAACCCTATCGGATTGGGTAAACCGAAAATTGAGCCACCTGAACCATCGAACAACAATTTCTTAGCGAAACGCGATCTTATTTCAAATATTTTCGCAGGGAATCGTCCCATGTCGCAACCCAAACCTGAACCAGAACCAGAACACGAACAGGAGGATCCGATCTACGGAAATGTGGAACGCGAGGAATATTATCTTTCGGCTGATGATTCATTTGCATCCGATGAATCGTTTGAACCCGATGGTGATGAGCCAGAGTATGGTAATAACGTTTACAGGAATGTGTCTGCGCCTGTTTCTCCACATGAGCCTCTACCTATGCCTAAACCAATGCCTTCGGAAGATAAATTGCCGCTTCCACCGAACTTTCTGGTGCCTCCAAGGTATAACGACAACGAAAATAACCAACTGACGGAGGATCAAGTTTACCAACCTGTTATATCGGTTGACGTTGATCAGGATATACAGAATCTTCTGCATCCTCCACTTCCTAGGCGACCTCGCGTCACAATACTCAACTTGTCTAGGCAAGTTGGAAACGATCGTCTGGTCAGATCCGAGCAAGGTAATTTCCTCTTCAGGACCAGCAACACGCACTACTGCGTCCTGATGATAAAAACGAATTCCGGACACATCGCAAATATTCCGATAGTTAAGCGTGATAATCGTATCCATCTGGATGCTACCAATATGGATGCAACCAAATACTTTGACAACCTGACAGATATGGCCGATTATTACAAAATGCAGGACACCAAAATGGGAAATACCACAATACGATTTAGAAATATGTTGACGTAAATTATTAAGCTAACAAGAAGACAGTAGTATATATATAAAATTCCTACTTTAAATTGAACAAATAATAGTAAAGATCTAAATTTATTAGCCCAAAAATTTAAAAAATAAATCCATATGATTATTATAATTGCAAAAGAACAGTAAATTAAAAGGGACAATAATAATACAATAAAAAGATACTTCTTCTTATGTCAACGAAAAATAGAATAATTTTTAAGCCAATTTTATAAAATATTTTGAATAAATGTAGATTAATTTACGAAATAAAATAAATCTAATAAACTAACAAACTTTATTAACCAAAGAACCCAAACACATCCGTATTCAGATATTATTTTTATTAATTAGTATTGGAAATATTAATCTATAGAAAATATTAATAAATTATCGTTTCAGATATAAATTAAATTCAATTATTGTTTATTCTTGAATCCATGAGTGGACACAATAATTAATTGCAAATAAATAAACAAATCATAGGAAAACAATATTATCAGATTGCAAATAGAATATAATTTACAATTAATACAAATTGAATAGTAAATTTACGTATAGTGATACATTGGTTAACCTTACTTCAGGTAACGAAGCATATGTATAATGAAAAACACAATAGTACGAAAAAATTGATAGTTCTTGGAAGAAGTTACTAAGAAATATTTGGCAAATTCATCAAAGAATTAATTAATTAATTAGGAAAAAAGTTATCCAGATGGCTCAATTAATAGGTCGATGAAGAGAATGTCAGAAATTTATTGAATGCAAGGTGATGGTAAAACCTTACCGAAGATTAAGAAAAAAACTGGTTAGCAAAGAACTAATTGTTATGAGACAGGCAACTCTATATACATAGTAAATATAACTTCTTTAATGTATACAATACACTATAGACAACTGTAAAGTATTTATTACTTCCATTAAATGGTATAATTCATGTTTGTTAATCGTTATCAGGTAAAAAAAATAGATTTATCTAAGATGATTAAATATTTGTGTATCAACTGGAGGTGCAGTTTTGGAATGTAGTTATACTTGTTTGCATTAAATTTTGGATAAACATGGAAGATAAGAACAAAGAAATGAAAATAATCGAGTGGTTGACGTGCGAACAGATTGCGGAAATCCTTGCCGATGTAAGAATATGTACCAATATGTACATATGTATCCAAAAGTAGATTTATTTTAAATTGTTATTAATTTTTAGCAATGCCCTAGTGATTTGATTATCGATAACGATATTACAGGAGCAAAATTAATGGTAAGTAATCTACATGTTTCAGTTTATCAGAATTCTTAACGAATTTAAATTTAGAGTATGACTTGGCTAGAGAAAGAGGCCTTGCATTCATCAAACAGGATTCATTTGACACATTTCTGGATATTTGTGCAGAGCGTGCAAAGCGATCCGACGGAGTTCTACTATAAATTGAATGACTTCCAACATATCAAGAACGAGGTCATGCACAAAGAATCGGAATTTTCGAAGAAAATTGCAGATGAGGTATCAAGAAATATACAATTAAGTTGTGATAATTTTGATAAGACTGGGGCACAGATTGAATGGAAAGATGCTACTGATGATGATGATGAATCTGGTTGTGATCAACAAGTTGAAAATACAATCGAAGAAAATGTGATTTCAGTTTGCTTAGATGTATCGCAAACTGAGAGCCAACAATTTGAGCCAGTATTGCGTATGTCAATTGACAAGTACGTAAATGTATTGAAGGTATCCAGGGACGAAGGTGAAAATATCTTGAAGCGATGCGAACCTGGAAGCTTTATCTTCAGGGAAAGTAATAGCTTCCACTGCGTCCTCATGGTAAAAATGGATAAGAACAAGGTTGTCCACATACCGCTGGTGAAGGAAGATGATGGCATACGTTTATTTACCATGAAGTACAAGAAAATCTATTTTGATAATTTATATGATCTGATGATGCACTATCAAATGCGACACGTACAAATTAAAGGCGAAACAGTGCGCTTTGATAAATTAGTAAATAATATATTGTAAATAGATTTAATTAAGAAAAATTGTAATTCATCAATAGTTCTTGATCATTAATTTCAAAGGAAACCGCAAAACTCATCCGCAACTTTACTGATACAAAAGTTCAACTTCCCACATCTTTTGCTGGTGGACAAACATAGTTCTCATTATCACTTCTTACATCGGATAACTTATACGCATAAATTTCCCCACAGATTTCCTCATCTTCCACAAACTAATCATTGGTGATTTCCATTTTCATAGTTACTAGACGACTAAAAAATATTGCATAAAAATTCAAAACTAACGCAGTATAATAAAAATTCAAGCAAAAAGGTAATTATACGTAGCATATAAGTAGTTAAGTGTTAAGAAAATCAATATTGCTTTCATCAATTGTTATATGGATGACCAATATATACAAAATTACAAAAACACATCTTCCTCTTCTACTCTTGACTCTTCTTTCATCCTTACGAGCTGACATCGTATTTCCTTACTATTCCTTCATCCATCTCTCGTGTAACTTTCTTCATAAGATCTTCGGTAACATCTCTATCTATTCATTATAATACGTCGGGGTGATGATCTTGCACTAATAGTAGTAACAAAAAAATCTTCTACTTTCGGCTGGGCTGGTCCTTAAAGGTTCTGGGCACCACTTCCTTCTGTTGTGAGAAAGAATTCCTTACTTTTAGCTTTCCTTGGAGCTCCACGTTTCTTCTGCTTTCCACAGAGCACCACGTTTGTCCTGTTTTCCTCATCTCTTTCGGAGCCCACAACATTTATTCACGGTTCTATCTCGAGTCACTGCGATCTCGGAGACTAAATTATATGGAGGAGCATAATAGTTACTAATTTTACAACGTTACATTATCTGCAAGTTGCACTCCATACACCAAGATTAACGGAGAACTTCTTCACGGAAATATGACTGTCCCAGCGACAAATACCTTGGACGTCGGTAACACCACGAGAAGGTTGTTATGTATTGTATTGTATACATTGATTAATTTTAAAATGATAAATATTCACAATGTTAGATTGATCGATTTTAGAAACAATTATAAAAGATAATAGCGATGTGATAATTTTATCACACCAAAGTTCGAAAAGGTTTCTTTAATTTTAAAGCAAAAATACATGGATGATTTTGAAAGCTTTGAAGTTACAACAAAAAAAATCTAGGTAATAATAGTAGGTAATAAATAAAATAAAAAAAATGTGATTGTGGAGAGAAATGGAAATGAATTATAAAGGATATGAATCATTTTATGCATGCGCAACAGTAGATATTTGGTTAGTTATTATTAATTCTTCATTCGTATATTAAATATAGGCGTGATTTGTTTGTTTTTCTTTCGCTGCGATCATGGAAAAGTTAAACAGACGAAACCAAATCGAGAGTTTATCCTCGGAGCAGTTGGCACAAGAGCTAATCAAAGTAAGATCTTGCTCTTGCAAATAACAAAGATGTTATAAGCAATATTTACAATTGTAGAATGGTTACGCATTTTCGTATCAAGCTGTTATCGACAATAATATCACGGGTAAAAAACTGCTGGTGAGTAGATGAAATCACTTTTTTAGTTAAAATTAAAGCAATAATTTTAGAATATGACTTGGTCAGAGAAAGAAAATTTGCATTCAACGATGAGCATGATTCAGTTGACGAAGTTTTGGCTATTTGTGATAAGCATCCAAAACAATCCGACGAACTTCCATAAATTGAATAATTTACAGCAAATCAACAATGAGGTCATACAAAAAGTAACAGAATTTCCAAAGAAAATATCTGATGTAGATTTGATCCGTCCACGAATTGCGGATTTAAATGTACTGGTGGTGTCCAGGGACGAAGGTGAAAATCTCTTAAAGCGGTACGAACCTGGAAGCTTTTTCTTTAGAAAAAGTACTAAGTTTCATTGCGTGGTCATGGTAAAAATAGATGAGAAAAAGATTGCCCACATACCGGTGTTGAAAGATGACGTTGGCATACGTTTATTTGTGTTCAACGGGTCTGCATATTTTGATAATTTAAATGATATGATAATGTACTACCAAATGCGTCACATGGTTATTAAAGGTGAAACAGTACGGTTAAAACATTTTCTCAAAAAGTTATAGCAATCATGTAAATATATTAATTATTAAAATGTTTAATTAAATTGTCCGTGATTATTAGGTTAAACTCATTTTGCTCCTAATTCAATTTTACACGTCCCGCGAATACATTACGTATTTGTTGTAAATACGGTGCTTGTAGATGATAGAATCAGTAGATCGGGACTTTCTTTCGCGGGTTTTACAAATAACTTTTTTCCAACTTGATTTTAGTTCAAAAAGGAAAAAAATAATGTAATCACTTCTTAATATATAATTTATATTTTTACATTTGTTTTATTTAATGTAAATATTTGTTATGTTTGTAATAAAATCATTAGCAACAGAATAAATATGTTCATTTTATTTACATACAAATTTGTTGTTTTCGTATGAAATGCTCATGTAACAGTATGAAATTTATTTAAGTTCAGTCACATTTTCTGTTGTAATCTGTTAAATTTGATAGTTTTTACAGTAGCAATTCCTTAAACTATTGACAGTGTGTAGCAGCCTCACATTAATTTAAGTTTGACTATATTTTTGTAATCTATTATATTTAATTATTTTTGTGGAAACTCAGAATATACTTTTTAAATTTCATTTCAGGAGAAATGTGTTAATTATGAATATTTGTTTAATATCAAACCTGTTAGAAAGCTATGAAAAGCTAGAATAATTTCTTCCAATATAATGGACTCAATGATCTAATATATTACATAATATATTATTGTTAAGATCACATGATTTTCATTTCTACTTAAATACATTGAAAATTATAAGACATTTCATGGAATTCACATATTGCTAAAAATAATTATAGTACATTCTCTAAGTTTTCTTAAATAACTGTTAGTTATTAAGTTATGTGTTATTTCAAACCAAATTTACGAATCATCAAGAAGAATATATTTCTAATATTATCTTTGTGGAGTCATTTCTCAATTAATGTTACCTTTTATAAAGAAGTTTTAGAGAATTTTTAGCCCTATTTAGTAGAAAAACTCCATATTGAGGCAAAATACCACCAAAATTTGTACAATAAAATGAAACTTTATTTCTAATTTATTGGTTGTTAAATTAGAAATAAAGTTATCAAGATGGATCATTCAATATGTTTCGAAAATATCGATGTTAGAAATTTATTGAAAATGCAGATTTAACCTTGTTAAGAACGAAGACAAATAAATTGAAGATGAAATTAAAGAAATTTCTGCCTAAGATTTACAAAGTTGATTAAATTACATTGAAAACATATTATTTTTTTTAGTGAAAATTATCTTGTTAAAGAAGTATTATAATTTGGTTAAAAGATCTATGTTAAATGCAATTATTTTGTATATAAAGAAAAGCATTCTATTTTATTAATGAGCAAACGTATTCCATATTACAAAGTATTGCATAACAAAGTAAATTCGTATAACACAGTTATTTAACGAAAAACAAGATACTTTCATCTAAAGAAGTATTATACAATTGATTACTACAGTTAAGCAAATTTCGATTATATTTGATTGGATGATCGATATATTTTGTCAATAATATAGAAACATATTTGTTTACTTTCATTGCTGATTGCCACTTGTGAGATAAACATTTCAAGAAATTTTGGAATATGTAATATTTTGGACGGTATTGATTTAAATCAAAATTGCAAAAAAATAATTATCTGATAAGCGAACAAAAATCAAAGCGTAATGATTTATAAGATAATATTTGATGATATTAACGTAATCGTCTCGTTGAGTTGTAGTATGAACAATGTGCTTATCGGAGAAACGCCGAAAAATCGAGAGTTTATCCGCTCAGGATTTGGCCGATGAACTTGTCAACGTAAGTCTCGAGAAACATTACAAAATTAATGTACAAATTTTATATAATTTTATTTCTTTTAGAATGGATACAGTTATAGTTATGAAGCTGTTATCGAGAAGAATATTAATGGAAAACATTTGTTGGTAAGGAAAACATAAAAAAAGTCTATTTGAACATAACTGATTATTTGTAGGAGATGAGTTCGTCCTCTAAAATTGAATTAAGGCATTTCATGTCTTCAATGGATTTGCAAAAGTTTTGGTCGTTCGTATTGAGAGTCCAATGCAATCCTCAAAATTTCAAATTTGATGTGAAGAAAGTTGATGCGTTGCAAAAAGTAGAGCAAATACCAGTTAGACAATTGAGGTTGTTGTTTGAAAACTCAGACCAAAATTTACCTGTTAATGAGAAATCAAGCAAAGTGCTCATGGAAGATAAAATAGATATGAAACGTAGAAACTACAATATTTCAAGTTATGCTTCTAAGCAAAAATCAAATTCTGCTATTGTGAGTAGTTCAAATGTGAAACAATTAAAGACTGTGACAACAATACCGATTCTAAATATAAGTAGTTTAGATGGAGTTGCACGATTGGAGGGCACAAGAATTGGGGATTTTCTTATACGAATAAACAATACACATAACTTTGATCTGATGGTGAAAGTAGATATTGATGAGGTGTTGAATGTACCTTTGAGAATAAAAAACGGTTGTGCTCGTATCCATACTATGCATACTAAAAAGTCGAGACAGTTTCGAAACTTGTCTGAGCTAATCAGCTTTTATAAAGAAAATAATTTGGAATTGTTTGCAGTGCACGGAAATCTAACACTTAACAAAATGTTGACTTAACTATTTGAGTAATTACTGCTTCGCATAGTCTGTTTGAAACCGTACTAATCGAGTATATTAAAACCTCATCCGTTCAAAAAGAGACTTGATTGTAGAGAAAAAACAATCACATAGGTTTTACTATATCTTGTTTTCATATATAATAGTTTATGTTATATAATATTTTATAGAATTATAAAAAAAAATGTAAATTTGTTAATTTAAATTGCGTAATATGATAAACAATGAAAAAAATGTATATAAATGGTAGTAAACCATAATACAATAAACTTTGTATTGTGAAATTTATTTTTTAAAGTGTAATTTAAATATTAAGTTATTTTACTTTTTACATAATTAATAATATAAAAAAATGCATTAGTAATTAAATTATTAAAAAAAAATAAAACAAAAAATGTTCATCACAGATGGACAGTGAAATGAATGAGGTTGAACGTATGGTCCTTCAGCCAAGTCGATGACTGTGTTAAGGATAGCAGCAGATTCACAGTGAAAGGAAATAGTGGACTCATAGAGCATCAATATACTACTGAAGTTAAATTACAAGACGACAGCCAACCTACAAATTTAAAAATCATCATAATGGTAACTATTCACCGGGAAAGATTACCTACCTAATATCAACATTGACTAAATTTAAGATCGAATTTAGTCAATGTTCACATTGATGAACAGATTGTGAATAAAATTACACGACATAAAAAAATATCCTAATTGAAAAATGAAACAACTTATTTAAATATAGTTATATTAAAGTAAGTACAAGTAATTTTACATTCTGCATTCGGTATGCTAAATTCATTTCATAAAATTATGTTATATAACATTATTTTCAAACATCTATTTTATGCAAATATCGATCGAATATGCACACTCGCACACATTTAGTAAACGTTTCCAATGAACTCTGAAAGAAGTTTATTTATAGATTCTCCAGGAAAAATACGTATTTTCAGAATATAATAGTAAATTGGTGAATAATTATCAAGGCTTTTCTTAATAAAAATTACTATTTTCTTTACTTTCTTTAATAAAAATATTATTTGCAAATGAGAAGCAGTTAATGAAATAAATGGTTAATACGCTTAGGAATAATCATTTAAAAATGTTATTGTAAAATTTGTATGCTTCTTTTTTTGTAATAAATATTGTTTAAAATACGCCTAATAATTATGTACCAAACCAATACATAAGACTGAATCAAACGGGTGAAGAAGGAGCATAATGATACTGTTAATTAGTTGGTGCTTATGAGGGATATCATTTGATCATCATAAAGTGACAGTTGGTACGTATACAATTGGTACAACTGTTAGACACTTATGTCAAATGTCATTTATTATTGCTTATCATTAATTGACAACTAGTACATGATAGCTAATACTAGATTTCTGATAGTAGAGGCAATTTTGGTCGATCAAATAATTATTTTATTTTTTACATAGGTAGATATATAAACATAGTATGTATTTAACACATTTCTCCCCACTTAGAATAGATCGTTGACAAGTCTATCGCGACAATTTTTAATATAAAAAGTAGATCTTCTGTATTCAATAGTTGGCCACCTCTACTATAAGGGATGTCCTATGATTATTGTTGAGTGACAGGTTGTAGCCTGTACCTATTGGACAACTCATAGACACTTATTTTATTTGTTAATTGTTGTCGCTGGTGATACAAAAAGCTTAATTGTTTATAGGCTAGTGTATATATATGTTCAGTGATTATCCTAGAGTGATAGATTCTGCTTCTTATACACTTCACTTAGCCTCGACAGCCACTATTCGACAGTGAATATTGGTACTCCAGATACACTTATGTCATTTGTCTTTTATTATCGCTGGTGTAATTCTTATGCAGGAAGAGGAGCTTAATTATAGCAGTAAATTTGTTTAGTTCGATTTCGATTGGATTCTGAGTGGTGGGTGGTGTGTGTGCATGTGTGTTGCACGCTAACGATGCGTGGGGTGAAAATCAATGAGTTGATAATGGGTCGGATGAGTTTGGGGCAGCGTTAAGAGGGGCGGCTTGATGTTCGATCCTCTGGTCCTCATCCGAACCTCCAGAAATACGTGCGACATATTTAGAATGCTGAGCACAAATGGGCTTTGTGGGGCACTTGTTGAACCCCGTCGACCTGTTGCTCAGCAGAACATAGTCCTACCGACAATCACCACATAACCACCCTCTTCATACCCGACTAGCAGATCCGAAGCAAAATAATCTACGACAATCCAGGAAAAAAAAAACGAAAAGATAAAATTGTGTTCTCGCGGATGCAAGAAACAGTCTATTTCCATCCACACGCCAATTTGAGAGAATATTATTATGCGCGTTCCGTCATTACATCCTTTGAATACTGAGCAAAGGGCCTCCATTATTACCGATAATAATGTTTGAATAGTTTGTTAGTGCATCGCTGATTACATAATAAAGCTGTTGTAAGACGGACGCCTTACACAATTTCCTTATTAAACTTCCAACAATATTAATATCAACAAATAAAACAACAAAATATGTGGAGATAGTCTAATTATTTAATGTCTACTCCTTAAAACATAAAATTTAATTATAATAAAATATGTTTTATAAAATAAAGTAATATGTTGAAAATATTATTAGTAAATGTTTGAAAGTAGGGTTGCTCAATCTTGACAGTTTTTTTAATTCCCGACACTGTTCAAGGCATTCCCGGGAATTCTCTCGTCTCGAACGATAATTATTATTTCGAACGATTATCGAGACTATTTATTTTTAGAAAATTCCCTATTTGAAAGACATATAAATAATATCATTTAATTAAATGATAGAAATAAAGGATTATTATAAATTGAAAATTAGTTAATTGGATATAAATATATCTTGAAATTGATTGTTGCCAATAAAGAAAGTATTTTTTATGCGAAATGTTTAATAATTAAAGTAGAAAGTGTGTTTTTATATTAAAAATAAGCTAAAATTCATGAGAACTTAACTATAAAAGTAACAGTAATAATAAAACATTGTAAATCTTTTCACTTTTAAAATCAAATATTTAATATATTAACAGTTCATTACATCAAATTCAAAATAGTTAAAAAATATTGGATACTTCTCAAATTACTTATGATTGAAATGATTTAGATAAGTGATATATATACTTATTTCAACACTTTGTATCGATTGACATGAAATAATTTTTTTTTAGGTAGCAAATCAAATGTACTACAAAGATGTAGTACTATTCGACTATTTCGATAATTCTTTATAAGAAATATTAGGAGTTTTATTATGTTTCATGATATGAATTTAAAAATATATAAAAAGAAATAACGAACTTAATTGTGGTTTCAAATAAGTTGAATAATGTCACTACTGTCACTTCATGTTAATAAGTAAGCTATGAATATTTCAAATGTTCAATTAATTAAATAAATAATATCTATATGTTTTAGACACGTTTTTACTGTTTGAAAAATGTATCATCAATTTGACATAGAAATTATGTTTGTGAGTGAAATTCATATTGTAATGATGAACATTAGTAGTACTAAAATAATTCGCTTTCCAAACAAAAATCAAAAACTAAAGAGATATCGATTTCTTAACATATTTTATTGTTCCCAAAATACAAATTGGCAATAACTTACTCCTCTTCCTTCCTTCAGCAATTCATGATTAAAATCAATGGCAGAAATATTGTTCTATGTAGTAAAATTCGAAAATACAACTAAACGATTTGCTTACTTTCTTTTACACGTAAATACAATTTGTGGAATGGTAGAAGATTTTTATTTAGAGCAGATAAGAACTTTAGCAAATTTGTAAAAAAAAAATGGAAAAAACTAATTGATATCTCAACGACACTCGTCTAGTTCGCACTTTATTATATATAATAATTTAAATCGGAAACATAATGATAAACTAGTCCCAAAACTTAGAAACTTTGCCATTAGTTAATAAAAATCATCATTTTTAAATGATTCAGAAAAAAAATAATTGAGAGCTTTTTACAATTATCAATTTCGAAAAGATTAATTCAATATTTAAAAAAAATAAATTATAAACATTAAAGAAAAATAATTATGTAATATAAAAAGATTTAAAAACGCTGTTGACAATGTAAAAGTCGTATTTGGAATACCATAGAAATAATTGTTTTCGCTCGAACATCGTCACAATCAACATTCTGTAAGCACATTGTCGAAATGTGCGTCAGAGGCGGCGGTGGGAATTCACAGGCCGGGTGAACTAGCATGTTTTCCGTTACGTAACATCCGGTCGGGCGCTGTTTTTGTGGGGCGGTTATCATTTAGCACCTTAATCATCTCGCTCGTCGACGGTGAGTGATATAAAACCGCCGCTTTCGGTAATTATCCATTCCCAGATGGAAGATTACTACGAAACATTGTTTCGACGCTTTTGTTACGCCTCGAAATTTATTCACCTTCGGATCCGGGGGAATTCCCCTTACACAGTTTCTGAAGAGGAAAGAGGCGTGTAAAACATCTCGCCTAATGGAAATTAAAAGCGACACCGCAGGACTTGGAGCAGATTTCACCCCTTTATACAAATACATTTCATTTTATCTTGTTTTTACTGCTTTTTCTTTTCATTCCAGGAAACACGCTAATTAGTCGTCAAATTTAATGCGAACAAGTCGACAGACGTTCCTCCTTTTTCTACTTGATTAAAATGTCTGCAATTCATTCAACTAAACATTTTCGTTTGTTTGTTTTAACGATTTTTTTTATAAATTTAATTAAATGGAGTAAGCCAGACGTTTCGCTCTTCAAGACAATGAAATGAAGATTTCTTTGTGATCCATTTAATTAGAATTTGCAAACATTTTGTAAAACTAGTTGTTTTATTTTCTTCCAATAAAACAAAAAACAAATAAAACATGTATTTGAGAATTATATATTCGGTGTTATACAGCAGGCTACCACATTAACACAAATTAATTAATGTATTAAATATATAATTAAAATAAACATTAGTTTTGAAGCACTTTCCAAATATCCTTAAGCCACGACCTGTTGCAAGTTTAAACCAGGTCATCTCACTAGGAGCTAACATAACAGCGTTGTACCAATTCTAAGATATCGATCAACCTGTGGATGTACAGATTATATAAACTTGTGACCTCGTACAATTAAATTTTCAAAGTTATTTCATTTGAACTACACAACTGCTTAAACTGAAACATATTTTCTATGTAAAAATTAATATCGGAGATGATTCATCGCATACAACTCATTATAATTCAAATATCTATATTATAAAAATGTTTATATAACTGTTGGTGCATAATTATTACAACAAAAGCCTTACAACTGAAATCCCGTCAATCAAAATCCCGACGTTGGAAATCCCGACTGTATCAAAATCCCTACGTTCGAAATCACGACTGTATCAAAATCCCGACAACTTTAAACCCGACTGTATCAGAATCCCGACAACCATAATCCCGACTATATAGCGTTTTTAAATTATTTCGGAGCATAGACATTTTCGATAAAGTCGGGATTTGATAATCCCGGTTGTCGGTATTTTAATATAGTCGATATTTTGATATAGTGGAGATTATGGTTGTCGGGATTTTGATACAGTCGGGATTTCGAACGTCGTGAATTTGATTGACGTGATTTCAGTTGTCTATTACCACCGAATTATTAGACCTTTTTGTAGGAGGTTTATATAATTATTAAATATTAATGTAATTATTGTAATTGTGTCTAAAACAAGGCAGAAGTTTCTTCAATTATCTATCCCTTATACAAATTTGAATATTTCTACAAAAAAAAATAGTTGAAAATTCATCTTTTGGTGTTGTAGAATTTATCCAGAAAGAAACAATAAATACTTGTTGCCATTTATTTTCAAATTGAATTGTTTTTTTTGTTAGTTAAAACTTTCCATACACTAGATACAAGTAATAAAATACTGTTATTATCAATATAAATCTTAAAAATTTTCAGGCGTCAAATACCTATAAAAGTTACCTTTCTAGTTACCTAAAATATTGGACTTATGTGTTTTAATTCATAAAATATGCCTTCTTCCAGAGGATAAACATTTATTTATGACCATCAACAAAACAAATATCTAGAAATGTGTATATATTATTATAACTATTTATTGATATTAACTAGATTATTTTATAAGAAAACTAGAAAATATTCTATATATTTGAATTCGTAGACATTTCACGGGACTATAGTCACTAGTTATTTGCAATAGTTGAATTATTTAAATGAACTTAATTATTATTTAGTTTATTATGTGAATATATATGAATCACGTATAAAATAATAAAGTGAAGGGAACATTGAAGAATGAACCAGCTATGCGTTGTATAAGGTAGATTACGTTTTGCTATTGTATTAATGAAAACATTAAAAGTGCAATGCAAACTTCTAACGTATCTGAGTGCAAGATAAAACTTCTGAAAGTTTATATAAAATTGTACACAAGTGGAGTTATCATGAAACCTATCAGTTACCTTTGTACGTAATTTAGAATAGTCGACTGTGACATATAATTATAACGTTTTAATTTATATCTCAACAACAAAATCTCTTTATAATTCTAATTGCGAATTTCCATATGCGTGTGTAAATATAACATAATTCAAATTATATATATTTTTTAAACATATTACAGTTCTTTTATAAAACACACTTAAGCAAGAAATATTTCATACGAAAAACTTAAAGTAATGAAGAAAATACAAGGTTTTTTGAATTAATACACAGATTTAAATAAATGCTCAACTTGGATGAAAATAATCTTAACTACTTTATTATGTGAGGATAACTAAAGTTAATAAATATATCGATATTAAAATAAAATACAGTGGAACCTCGCTTAACGAGCACCTCGCATAACGAGCATTTCGCTTAACGAGCAAAATTAATTGTGAGAACAATGACTCGCTTAAAGAGCATAATGAGTGACGATGAGAAGAAAAGTCCCGGATTGCGCGCGAAAAAAAAAATATGATTTTCAGTTTGAAACTGAATACATATTCCATTGTAACCGGAATATTGAAATATTTCTTTTTAACATATTATTATGTCATATGTTTTGCTTGTTTGCGAATTTAATTGGTGTTCTATGTTTGTTGCTCGTTTCAATTATTTCAAATATTTTTGTAAATCAAAACTGGCAAAACGAAACAAAAATAACACATGTAGTGATTAATGAAGCCAGGGGTGGTCGTTTCCATGGAGAGATAGAGAGAGCATGCCAGGATTAAACTCGTTTCGCACATCGATTTCATGTGCAAATATAATCAATGCTAATAATATTTAAACAGCAAATAACAAAACAAAAATAAACAAATAATAAAAATTATTTGTTCTTTAACAATTCGTATTCCGAACCAAAAAAATATAATATACTTCTGTTTTCGATTATAAATTCGGTTTTCGTACAAAAATTCGATTTTCCAATATGTAAACTCACAATCTGAGCACACTAGCTCGTGGGCAACTTAACCATTCGGCTATTAGTCGCCCTCCACAATCAAATAAGTAAGATGTTATAAAAGTTAATTCCCACTACTTACGTCATTTGTACCAGCGTCTCTCAACTTTTTTTTATCGCGGTATCCAACAAATGTGTCTGTAGGTGTACATCGACCCAATTGCTAAGAGTATTTCACCGGTTTCTCGCTTTGACATTAGGGGATAGGTGACATTTCACGACCTAAAATAAATTTGTGCACAAATGGATTCGATTTTCGAACATTTCGATTATCAAACAAGGCTTAGGAATCAATTATATTTGACAACTTTAGATTGTTATTGTTATAAGCTATAAGAATTGCGAGAATTAAAATAAATAGATAATCTAAAAAAACTAATAAAAATTGTGGCTAAATAAAAAAAAACATTTAGGAAAAGAAAATAATCATTAGAATTTGATACAAATCTATGTTATTAACGTCAAACAATTACAGTTTTTGAAATCACTAAAACTCGAAGACACTGCATTTTCAAACGCTAATTTTTCATTACCTTATATTTGAACGCGAATTAGAGCGAAATGGATGAAATCACAGCAATAATTATATACTCACTACATTCCATAAATAACCAAGTTTTATATTATTCTTTAGGATTAATTCTATGTATTATATTTTCTGTGAAAATTACTAAAATGTGAAGCACTGCTATTTTGAGCTTTAGGTTTTCATTACATTATATTTGTACGAGAATTACAGCTAAATGGATGAAACCATAGTAAAAATTTAATACTCGCTATATCCCCAAATATCCAACTTTTAATGAATATTTTGTAGTTGTTGTTCGAGCTTTTTCTCAGTATTTTATACATGTCCTAGCTTTCGTTATTATTCTTGTTTTTATTTCATATATGATTTATGATTTCATGCAAATAAAATTAGATAGTTTTATCAATAATTATATAATATAGTATTTTTAATTTTCATAATAGAAATAAATAAATGTTTTTGGTACCTTTTTTAGGTTTTGGTACAATTAAATATACATGAAACGTCTGTACATTTAGTGTTAAATAAATATTTTAATTTTATATTAGTTTTATTTGAATAGTACATAAGTATTTTATTTATTTAGCTCTTTTTTCATCACTTTACTTTCTAATAACATCGTCGTAAAATAATTGTTTTATTTCGTAAGATATAATTTGTATTACTTTTATACAATTCTGAAGAATTAATTATACTCTTTTGTTACATTTAATGGGCATGAATATGCTTGATTCCTCTACAGCAGCGCAGTAGTACTTTGTATAAAAAAATAGGAGATTTTATAGAGAGGAGTAGGCAAAAACCATTGAAATGTTGCGATGAAGTAGATACCTTTCATTCCACAAATAAATAATAATAATACTAAATAAAGTATACCAAAGCCAGATGTGGATGAAACAAAAACCATACAGATCAGAGTTGCATTGTTTCCCGTGGAAATGCTTCATTAATATATTATAAATGAATAACTAGCTACTATATACAATAGAATAACCAATTATTTCATATTTATTAATATATTAAATACAAAAATAAGCATAACTGAATTTACGCGACTTTCGGTTCCACGGATCTTTCTTACGCGAATGGAAATCGTGTAAAGTCTGTAAGTATAAGCGTCTCTGAATTTACATGGGTTTTTCTTATACGCGGACTGAATTTACGCTTCATGGTCGCGTAAATATAAATAAAATAAATAAAAAATCATGCAAAAAAAAATTGCATAGAACTTCGAAATATAATGAGTTTATAAAAAGGTTGTTTGTATTAAATAGTGATAGTGACTTCGAATGAAATTTACTTTTGTTTTCTGAAAACTTATAATAACTTTTATTTCCATTTTTTTTTGTATTCACAGACTTTATTTACGTGATTTCATTTTCGTAAAAAAATCATGTTGAACCGAAAATCATGTAAAGTCAGGGACGCCTGTAAATATTCTACGAAATAAGTAGTTATTGCACTGTGGATGATTGTTTGTTTTAGCAGCAATATGTCAACGTGGAAATGGAAAACCCTGAGTCGAGAAAAATAAATCTCGAATCAGTATTTCCAGATGTCGGACAAATGAAAAGTGATTCCAAAGTGGTGGACGGATTGACGTGATTCAATTTACCGACCAATTTCCGTGCCCATTTTGTTACGCCTTATTTATTTTTCAGCGCTGTAACGCCGTTTCCGCGAAAATTAGCTCGGTTCGAATCAGTTCCATTTGACTCGGTATTTTCTGCGGATTCTTGTCGTCCGTTTACAGCCTGTTGCTTCGACCTCACGGAAGACTGCTTGCTGTGTTCAATCTGTACTTCATCTCTCCCTTTCTCACAGTTCTTCTGTTTTTTTTTCTTCTTCTTCATCGCTTTCTGTCCCAGGCCATCGGGGTGTAAAATCGATCTGTCTCTCCAACGCAAGCCGGAGACCCACCAGTTGTAAAAATAGCATCTGTCGATATATGACTGAACGAGGGAAGAGAATAGAAGAGCTGGGGCAGAGAAAAAGGAAAGAAAACGTGGAGAGAAAAAAAGAGGCGAAGGACGCACGAGGAGGCGAGTAGGAGATGGTAAAATTGTATTCTTTGCGTTTCATCCTAGACCTCTCTTCCGCAGATCTAATGGAAAACAAAGAGCCGCTCCGGCAGCCCAGATTATTAGATCAACTGGTGGGTTCGGTCTGCCGCCTCCGCCTGCAATCATTTTCCACTCATCCCCCCAGTGTCAATCCCGAATGATGGTGATGTCTGTCGCGCACAAACACCCCCTACCTAACCTATACGTATACAGTACGTGCAGCGAGGGGAGGATGTGCTGCTTTTCTCCGGAGCGCTCCGGAGGGAGCTCGATTCCCTCGCGGTCTCATCGATCTAGCCATCCGGGCCCGACCTGGAGCCTCGTCTCTCTCTCTAGCGCGCACGCCGTCCTCGCTATCCACCTCTCACCCTCAACGTATTTATAGCTGCAACCAAACTCGCACACGCATTTGAACACCTGTACGGATGCATCCTCAGCCTGTTGCCACCACACCAGAGATTCTCAATATTTTTAATAGAAAATTTAAATTTTGTATAATAAATCAGCAAAAGAGTTGCCACATTTAACCAGCGCTTAGATTAGACCATCAACGTAACTCACATAAAATCATTAAAATAATTTAAACAAAAGTAGTAGACATTTTTTAAGTAATTAGTTTTTCTATAATTCATTGTCATAGTCATTTTGGTTGATAAGAATTGATATAGGCACAAAAACAAATATTCCATTAACGCGCATTATCGCCTAACCGAACAAACCAGGAAAAAAAAACATGTTTCCTGCTTCATTCAATTTCACAACTTGCTGATATGCAAATATTTATTTTGTTTTACGTAACTATACATATCCACAAAACGTTGAAACTTTGATTCGTTTTCTAATAGAAATAGTAACGTTTTATGTATTTTTTAAATCATTTCAGACTATTTTTAAATAATTTACTTCAATTTTAAGGTTCTTAGTCACTATCATTACTATCATTATACTACTACCACTACTTTACCGCTACTATTACAGTGACATGGATATTACTACGCTATCATCACTACACAACTTGTACTATACTACGCTACAACTACTATTAAGGTCACATTGGTCTTATTACACCACCCCTATTTCACTGCTACTTCTACTATACTACTACTATTTACATTACTACCGCTACGTTACAACTACTACTACGGTCATATTGATATTACAACGCTACTACCATTATACAACTACTACTATATTACTACAATACAACTACTATTACGGTCACATTGATATTACTACGCTACCACCATTACTCAACTTCTATAGTACTACTACCACTACGTTAAATCAATATTACTGTCAAATTGATATTACAGATATTTCTCATTTTACGACCCAGTCCCTCGTCAAACGAATCGCTCAAAAAAATATGCAACAAACTTCAAATTTATTTTTTCTTTTCATATTATGGGGTTACAAATTCATTCGCCACTGAACGAAATTTAAGCTTCGCAAGGACATTTCATGAATTGCAGGTAAAAACTCAATTGGTCATAAGTGCGAGTGGTATTTAAAGAGATATGTCGAAAAAATGAGGAGTACCTGTACTACGTTACAACTTCTGCTATACTACTACTATAATACTACCGCTACGTTACAACTACTATTACGGTTACATTGACTGGTATTACTACGCTTACCATCATTATGCAGCATTTACAATATTACAAATACATTCCTATCAATACGTTACTATTACTGTTAAGGTACTATTACTATTAACAACACCCTCTACTTCTTTAGAAACTAAAAGTTCGTTTTATTCGTCAATTACTGAAAATATCTTTTTATTTGGTGTTATTTTTATGTCTTTTTATTTCTGGTTCTCACATATTTTTAAATTGTTATGAGAGAATGTTTAAAAGTTTGCCAACAATAAAATCTTATATTTTATAGAAAGTTAGATTATATTTTTATTGAAATATTTAAAAAAAAGTCACAAGTTTCTATTAATCATCAGATTATTATAATTATGTTTTATGTGGAAGGTAAATAAACAAATCCTATAACTCCTTACTATTACTATAATGCTTCAACTGCAATAATATAACACAATTATCTTATTATAATTAAACTGTACTCTAATCATTATAAAAAAAATGATAAAGTAAATTTCCCACTTTCATATAAAGAAAACATATGTAAACAATGATCATCAGTGATGTTAAAAGCATCAATCAACGATTTTAATTTGTTGGAGAAGATAATGAAACTTATATATTATAATTATTTTTTATAAATTAACATTTCTATAAGTATCCTTTATATTATAAACAATATTTAATTTAATATGTAATGAATTGATCTTCGTTATAGTAAATCGGGTTATCAAATCTCTACAATTATTTTTTTAACAATCGATGCAATAATGAGCGTGTTCATATTATGTAGTAATTAATTATCGCAAATGTAAATTTACATAAATTGATTTTGGAACGTGTTTATTATCTCTTCACATAATGTAACTTCATTAACTAATTAATTTTATATATTATATTAAAAAATGGTATTAAAAATATTAAATATTTTTTTTATAAAATAAATAGAACACATATATATATATACATTTTTAAGAAGCATTTAACCACTCAGTCTACGAGTGTTTTACAAGTTGAGAAAAAAAAAAATATTTTAACTTACAATACGAGTATAAACTATGTTTTGTTTGCCGCGTGTTCAGTGAATGCAAGGAACGAATTGTACTCGCAAAAGCAGGCTAAATGAGCAAAAGCTCACATGTACGCCACCCCTTAATCACCATTCTCTTTGTACGACATATCTACATAAATAAAAAGTTTTTAAAACTAAAAAACTCGCAAAAGCAAGATACCTTGAATTGAAAATTTATACGTATCACCGAACCTAGTATCATCTACAAAAAACATTGCTTAACTTTTGTAATATTTTCGATAAATCAACTAAATCAAAAGAATACAAGAAAGAAACAAACTATATATGCTATGAAATTTTCGATTTGTAATTGGAATAAGACAATACTCTTTTAATCATAATTTCGATTGCAAACGGAAAGATAAATATTCGTCTATTGCAATTTTACGATTTTTGTCTTTCCGTGGAAACGTTTCGATGGATATTGAAGTTCGTACTATGCGGAGAAACGTTTTGTTTCGCATTCAAAATGCTGTTTTCCATTGAAGTGCAAGAAGCGTTTCCTCTGATAAAGATAAATGGAAATGTACGTCTGTTCTTGGGGTTCCTTCGCTTCGCTTATGCACTGCATAATTTTCAACGAAGATTCGACGAACGACAGCAGTTACATATACTTTGTTCATATTGTAAAATTGTTGGATATATTTAAATCTTAATTTTATTTCCATAAAACATAAAACATAATTCATATATATATATACTTTAAATTATGTATTATTTTAGTAATAAAATTAACATGTTTCATAAATTACAAGCGAAAAGGATGCAACAAACAACACTTAATTCATTGCAGAGATCGCAAGATTAGAGCCGCATGCGACTCTTTTCGTTATTAGACAATCATTGATTCATTTAGTCATAGGAAATAATTAATAAATAAAATAAACCAGAAAATAAATTTATATAAAATAGTTTTATTTATTAAAAAAAACAGTTACATTAAACTTCCTTAACTTTCAGAATTGCCTTTTTCAGAAGGAACAGTATCTCCTCTAAAACAGTGGTCGATTTAATGATTACCTCTATGAGCAAACAAAATTTGGAAATCGCATTGATGTCTTCCGCTTTCAAGGAACTTCTATAAGTCAATCCTGTAGATTCGAATTTTGATATAAAAGTCCACGTATCTCGTTCGGTTTTCTCGCAAAAAGCAAGAATGTCCATGCTCAAATTAAAATGGCAAATATTGAAATCGAATATTCCATGAGAGTCAGCGATGAAATTAAGGAAATATTATCTCAGTGCAAGGAGATAATCAACGATTATCAGCAAAATAGAAAATTAAAATCGAGTCTCTGTAAATTCGATGAGTTGTATAACAAATTCCACGGGATTCTTAGGCATATTCTTAGATACCTTTGGGAGGAATGGAAGAAATTTGATGATTTGAACTCGTTTACAGGAAGCCACACGTTAATTTACCAGATGAATTTGCAGTTGAGCATGGACATTCTTGCTTTTTGCGAGAAAACCGAACGAGATACGTGGAATTTTATATCGAAATTCGAATCTACAGGATTGACTTATAGAAGTTTCTTGAAAGCGGAGGACATCAATGCGATTTCCAAATTTTGTTCGCTCATAGAGGTAATCATCAAATCGACCACTGTTTTGGAAGAAAGGTTGTTCCTTGTCAAGAAGGCAATTGTTTGGGCGCCAATGTAAATGGTGGCAACACCGTGCGCCGGAAAAAAGAGTAACGCTAGGCTTGTAAAGATAAGCACGGCAAGAAAGAATATAAATTGAGAGTTAAACATTATTATTGGAGAATATAAGTTAAGAGTTGAAATTATTATTGTAGAATATAAGTTGAGAGTTGATCAGAATGTTGTTGAATATAAGTTGAGAGTTGAATGGAATTATTGTAGTAGAATATAAGTTAAGAGTTGAAATTATTGTAGTAGAATATAAGTTGAGAGTTGAACAGAATTATTATTGTAGAATATAAGTTGAGAGTTGAACAGAATTATTATTGTTGAATATACGTTAGAGTTGGTCGTATATAGTATATTTTATTATTCACCCACAACTTGGTCCTTCGATAAAACAGCAATTCTAAAAGTTAAGGAAACTTAATGTAAATATTTGTTTATATTTTTTGAAATAAATAAAACTTTTTTCTATAAAATTATTTTCGATTTATTTTATTTATTAATTACTAAATATTTGCTATGACTGAATGCTTAGTTTAGATCAGTGGTCAGCAACCTTTGTGGATTGAAGAGCAATCAATAATTGTTTAATAACGAATAGAGCCACAATGACTCATTCAAAGAAATTTATGATAATTTAACAAAATTATATTTTCTAAATTTTTGCCTGTGCGTGATTTAAAGTCCGCGATTAGTCCGGTTTCAAATATTGCGACATATTGGCGGAACTGGTTACCCGCTCTTTGTGCAGTATGTTGAAAAAAGAATTAGATAAAGTAATTAAAAATTATTGCTATTGCAAAAGCAATTCGACAATTGCAATTGAAAAAAAAATGAATAAAACATAACTATTTTTATATAATTTAATCAATAACAGTAATTGGCCGGTAAAAAAAAATAAAAGGTGAAACTTTTTTTATGTAGTTTTACTAATGAAAATAAAAATATAGAATCCAGATGAGATAATCAATTTATTCACCTGGCGAAATGAAATTCCGCTTTCGATAAACGTGTAATTAAATTTGCTATAGTTTGCCGTGTGTGCATCGCGATCTCTCGCTGAGGGCGGTTAGGGTGGAGGGCGGCGGCTCCGCATCTGCCGTGCTCTGTTCATGTCACGGAGCACTGAAAATCACGACCGCAAATGCGAATCATCGCATTCCGGAATAATATTGTGCCCCGCTGTTTCAATGTTAATTTGTAATTCCTTCATCAAGCCGAATTATGGACACATTATCGCTTCGCGTCGCCGCCCTCCACGATATGACCGCCCACGTCTGCTCTCGATTATCTCTGATTAGCTGGGCACGAAATGGATTTGTTTGCGAATGTGCTGTTTGTGTGACAGCGCCGCCGCCTTTGTTTAACGCCTTTCCGGCCGACCGACGTAAAATTTAATTAAAAAAAACAGCCGCAAAACAATTAACCTACATATGGGACAGATTTCTTCGGAACACCTTGGCGTCACGCAAGCAGTTGTTATGTAACCCTGTGCGTACTTCGGTGGTTATTGAAAAGAAAACTCACCTATAAATAACTGATAAAAATTCACTAATGCCATATATTTTCACAATTATAATTTACAGAAGAAAGAAAAGATCTATTGGAAAAAATGTAATTTATTTTCTCGGAATTTTATATATACAGCACATTTAGCACTTAACATAAATTGGCCAGTTTCAAAATCATCATTTTTGAAAATTACAAATTTATTTTTTTTATACATAAAAGATTTTAATTTTTACGACTGTTGTGAGGTTTATATTTATTAAAATACAATGGTTTGCTATGAGTAAGACAAAATGAGAAATAATTGTAATTTTACTGGATGCTGAAACCGGATTCTTCGAAGTTTTAGGTGTAAGGAACCTTTTTTGTTAATGATGATTCTTTGTTTAAATCGATCTATAAAATCATCTATTTTTGATGAAGTATTCTTTAAATAAAAAAACGGACTCTTCGAGATATTAAGTATAAAGTACGTCTGGTAAAGCATTCTTCAAATAAAAATACCGCACAGTTCGAAGTAATGTGAAGAAACTATAATTAATTTTTCGCACCTTTTATATAATGATCTATACATTAATGATTATCCTGTATTTAAAATTATCAAGGAAACTAAACGAAATCACAAATCTAAAAAAGAATAAACAGTGTCTTAGATGGATTAGGTTGCTTATGTTTGAAGTATCCATACATTAAAAATTATTGTTAGTGTAAAATAATCAAAAAAAACTAAATGAACTGTACCTAAAAGTACAGTGAAGCACTCTTCAAATAAAACTCACGGAATCTTTGAGGTTTCAAGTGTAAAGAAGCTTTCTTTACGTATTCTTCAAGTGTCTATAAATTCAACATTATTTGTTTAAAATGAATAAAAAATGAATAAATAAAAATCAAACTTTTGCAAGTATTGGGTGTAACGAAGCTTTAATTACCGATTTCGTTCTTTTTCAAGTAAATACTTACTTAATAATTATTATATCTATAAAATAATTTATAAAAGAAAATGAATGTCACGAATCTGAATTATTTTTGGTAATGTATTTTTCAAATAAATTAATTTATATAAGATTTTGCAATTATTATATTTTTTATATAAAACTATGGTAAAAGGTCTTTTGGCTAATAATTATATATTTATATTTTGGCTATCTAATGTAATATATTAATTTATTGATTGAACAGTATTTTTTACGTAAGGTCTAAATTAAATTCTAAAAACTCATATACAATAAAGTATTTTATTTAAAAAACTTATAATTGTAATGTATTAAATTTATATTCTATTAAAAAACAAATACATATTCAACATTTTGTTCATTATTTAAATCATTTTTAATCGAATGTTTAATATATATATATAAACTATACAAAACTTTAGTGATTAATTTCGTTATATATTTTTTAAAAGTTTTATTTTTCAATCTCCTTTTTTACCTCGAGTCGGACAAGTAGCCAGAATCCAGCCGTGCAATTAAGAAGCGAATAAAAATGATGCGGAATTTGTATCATTAGTACGCAGACCATTAAAACTTTCGTTTCGCCCGGGAATTTTATCATTCGAGTGGTGTGATTATTAAAAACTTTTATGCACGTTCGGCACACGAATGGCATCATAATTACTATCGAGTGATCTTAAATTCGGAATAGGCGGAGGCGTCGTGTCGTGACCAACGCCTTTACGTAATTGGGATTTGACGTGGCGACAATAAAGAACGCCTCCTTGTTAACTAGAAAATCCACAATATGAATATTTCTTTATTTAAGAACCATTACGTATTTTCTTTCCAACATACCTTATTAATTCAAAATTTATTATTGTGTATTGTTATTAAGAAAAAAGTATTTACTTGTACATTATAATTAATTAATTTATAAGTTAAGTTTTTTTTCCTTATATGTAGATTTAGCATATATTGCTGTAAATATTTTTAATTAACATCTGACACTTGACATCCGTTAACATGTGTCACTTAACATAAATTGACATTTATCACTTAACATCAATTGGCATATGTAATTTGTTACTTGTCATCAATTGACAAGTTTCGGTCATGTCTTTGAAACATCATCATTTTCCAAAAAAGTAATTAAAATTAATGAAGTAAATATTTATTGAAATGTCATTTT
This sequence comes from Nicrophorus vespilloides, assembly GCF_001412225.1. Classification (NCBI taxonomy): domain Eukaryota; kingdom Metazoa; phylum Arthropoda; class Insecta; order Coleoptera; family Silphidae; genus Nicrophorus; species Nicrophorus vespilloides. Next base: position 57,706 of record NW_017097850.1, read on the forward strand.
ATTCTTTTTTTAGTAAAATCTGATAAACATTTTGGTTTAATTTCAATTGCATATGGAAAGTTTGAAAAAAATAAATGTAGTATAATTATTTATGATAATGTACATTCTTTATAACTTTTCTATATAACTGACATATTACTTGACATATGGCACTAAATATCATTTGGTATATGACATATGTCACTTGTCATAAATTAATCACTTATATAATTTAAAAGACTAATTCTTCTTACTCTTTCTAGATAAATGATGTATGTAACTTGACACCAAATGACATTTGAATCTGATCACTTGAAACGTCAGCATTTTCAGAATCATTCAATCTAATTAATAAATACTTAATGTTAAATAAAAAAAATATTTTTTAAGTGAAGTGACGAATTTTTAAATATCATTAAATATTTCATTACAGAAGCAAATAAGTAATTTAAAAGACTAATTTCTGTTTTTATTTCTTTTATATTTATTTTCAGCGAAATTTCACATATGTCACTTGACACTAATTGATACATGATATGTGACATTAATTGACAAATGACACTTGATGTTCATTGGTATATTACATGTAATTAATCAGTTTATATAATTTAAAAGTTTCATTCTTCTTACGCTTTCTAAATACATGACATAAGTAACTTGACACCATTGACATGTCTTGTGTCACTTAACATCAACCTCAAATCTTGTCATTTGAAACACTAGCATTTTTAGAATCATAAAATTTAATTAATTAATACTTGTTGCTAAATTAAAAATATCATTTTATAGATGAAGTGACTATTTTTAAATGTTTCATTACATACGAAAATGTAATTATTTCCGTTTTGATTCATTTGATTTTTTATATATTAATTTTTAGCGAAATCTCACTTGACACCAATTTATACATGATATGTTACATTAATTGATTCATTTGATTTCTTTCATATTCATTTTCAATAAAATCTCACATATGTCACTTGAAACCAGTTGATTCATGATGTTTGACATTAATTGACAAATGACACTTAAAGTTAAGTAGCATATGACATATGTTATTTTTCATCAATTAATCAGTTTATTTATTCTTATGCTTTCTAGATAACTTGATAATCATCGATATATGACATGTTGCACTTATTATTAATTGAAATATATTTATAAATTTGTTACTAAATTAGAAACCTGTTTTAATAAAAAAAAATATCATCGTTAAACCTTGTATATTTTTTTAAATATCGTTAAATCTTTTACTTATACAAAAAATTAATTATTTTCGTTTTGATTAATTTGTTTTCTTTTATATACGTTTTCTACATAATCTGAATAACACGAATTGCAACGCTTTCCACCCTTGTATTAATTTAAATCGCCCAAGGAGTATATGAAAAAATAATGAATAAACGCAATATTATTATATTTTTAATTTACAGATGCTACAGCTCGCAAATCCCCTGAGGCCAATCAAGCTAAGCCACGATTACGTTCCTCGGGTTTTTATTATATTAACAAGCTCCGTTCTTAAAACGGAAGCATCCGGAACTATTTTCATTTTCTCAACATGCTTAGTTCACACTTAAAGCTGACGGTAATTGCACAGTTTTTTTTTATAAAAAGAAACGTAATAGAATTTATATTCAATTACGTTGCGAACGGCGAGAATTTAGCAACAGGTAAAATACAAAGAAATACAAATCCCGATTCACAGAAAAACACGTAAAATCGAATAAGAGTATTTTCTAAAATTAGATTTTCTCAGTTAATTGCATGTTTATACAGTTAGTATCGATCCATATATTTCTAATTAAATATCGTATTACATAACATTTTACGAAAAACAAAAAAAAAATAAAAGAAAAACAAATGTCATTTGATGTCAATTGATGCAAATAATTCAAAAATCTTAATTATAATATATAATTGCGAGCAAAATCAATTCAATAACAAAATATTTTTAATTTAGCAATAGGTATTAGTATTAATTAAGTAGTTTCAATGATGACGTTTCAAATTATCTAACCGAAGATTAATGACATGTCATATTTCTATTAATTACTAGTGTCACATGTCATATATCAATTGATATGAAGTACGACATATAGTATATTAATTAATGTCAAGTGACATATGTCATATGTCAATGGTTGTCAATTTAAGTCGTATTACACATGTTATATATCTATGGATATAAACACATGTCAAACAACGATGTTGATGCAAACAATGAACGTTTAATTTATACAACTTAATTTAAAATTTTAAAAATCAATTGAATTACATTTTTTTTTAAATTTAGTAACATAAATTAAGTAATTTTAATGATAACGTATCAAATTATGTAATTGAAGCTTAATGATATGTCATATTTCAATTAATGACTAGTGCCACACGTCATATTTCAATGGTTGTCAATTTCAATGGATGAGACAAGTAAAAAATTTCATATGAAATTGATGTTAAGTGTCATATGTCAATTTATGTCATATTATACATGTTATATGACATAACGCACAAGTCAGATAACTATGTTGAAGTAAACAATGAATATCTGATTCATGTATCTTTATTTATAATTTTGAGTGATGATGTGATTGAAGGTTAATTGATGACAAGTTTTAATAACTATTTTAGTTTGTGTGAATATAAATTAACAAAACACAATAATTTATTGTAATAAAATATTTAAAGACATTCACAAATTTCAGTTCAAAAACGTTTCAAATTATGTGATTGATTAATTTATGTTAATTAATGACTAGTGACTCATGCCATATATCAATTAATCTCAAGTACCGTTTATATCAATGGATGTCAAAAATACATGTCAGATGTCTAAGTTGATATTAATTTTATTACAAAATAATGTTTATTTTATAACCGAAATCACATTAAATTTTCAAATATATCAGATGACATATTTTTTTAATCGTTATTTATATTTAATTAATGACAAAAGCATGTCGAATGTTAATTAATTTGATGTCAAGAGACACATATCATATGTCAATGGATGTCAAAAAAATTCAGATATCTAAGTTAATTATTTTATTATAATTTCAATACAAAATAATATGGATTAAATAAATGGATTAAATTTTTATTAACATCGGTTGACAAATATTTTTTTGAAATTATTATTAATATTTCGATTTATGTAAATATTGCTGGAAAATGTATTTTCAATATTTTCCATTCTTATCTTAACACTTTTTCTTCATTCTGTATGATAAACAGATACAAATTGAAATATATAAGAAATCGATGGAACGGAAATTCGCTCTAGGGAAATTGTGTTGAACTGAATATATTTTCTTGTTCGCAAAACATTATAATAGAAAAGCAAACCTTTGTTTTGAAACCTTTTGATGTAAATACAATAAATTCAAAATATCCACTGTAATGATACAGCGAGTATCAAAATTAATGCTTTAGAAGGGTTGGAAGAAAATAGAATATCGCCCCAGGTGGGCTGTGTCATCACCCTCTGGTTTTGATGATGGTTCAAGTCCGATTTTGTTAAGATTTTGCATGAATGTGTGAGCGCACGAATTGCGTGCAAATGTGTATTTGTATGTAAGGCGGATGGTGTAGTGTGAGGGAGTTTTGAAGAAAGCTTTGATCTGAAGGGGCGCCGACAGAGCCGAGGGTTTTCCGCTCGCAGAGCTTGGTAAATAATCGAGGGTTCATGGAAAATGGGGCGACGGTTCGGTTCGGGTCGGGTCACGTCAGCCACAAACGCGCAAATTAACATTTCTACCACTCATTTTACATTCCCCGAAAAATGCGCGCCCACCCCTACCCCACCAGCACAAACCTCGGGCCTGACTTGTTCGGCGTAAGCATCGTGGGGAAACTTCCACAAACTTTGCCAATTAACAACAAATGATATGTAAATTTTCCACTGGAACTATATGAAATCCACTTCAAATTCCAACGACGAAAGAAACTAATAATAAAACAAAACTATTACTAGATTGTTACATTTCAAGTTCAATTTGCTTTCTTTTTTATTCTAAAACTTCGTAACAAAATTCATTACTCAAACGACTTTAATATAGTAATGGTGTAATGATGATCTAATGGTGTAATGTTTTTTTTTTTCTGAAATTTATAATTTTCAAGAAAACACGTCACTACTTTAAATCGATAAAATGTATTTCATAATAATTTTATTCTTGAGATTGAACTCAATATCACAAGAAATACGGAAAACTTAGTTCTTTATGCAATAAAAAAATATTTTTCGCTAAATTTTCAGCGTTTTCATCAAAAATTGCTAAACAAATAGATTAACAATATAATATAAATTAAGATGAAAACAAATTTCGTGAACATTACTTTAATATAATAATTAAAAAAATAAACGTTTCTATACTTTACGATGAATTCATTTGTAGATGCCTATGTTTCTTTAAAGCAAGTTGATCATATGTAAACTTTAATTTATTTTTGTATTAATGAATACATTTATTTCATGTTTTTTGTATCATTTTATTCATTTATTTATTATTATAAAAATAAATTTTCAATATATAATTTACATAAAAACCTATAATATTTTTATATTTCAGTTGTTTAATAAAATTGCAATTTTATACAAAACTAATTTCAAACTAAATAGAGAAATACCTATCACGGTGCGGATAACATATTCCGTCAATATCGCGGACTAAGCGAGAAATTAAATATGTACAAAAATAAACCTCACAATAAAAGTATAAAATGACTTGAATAATTTTGTGTACTAATTTTTTAGATATTTTTCATTTTTAGTTTGTCTTAAAAAATCCGAACTAGGTAGGTAATCCAATTTTTATCGTAAAATATTTAAATTTTATATGAACTAAATGCATACTGAGATATTATGAAATTGATAATATAAATAAAATTATATAAAAGTTTATTGTTTGAAAAAGGACAATAATATTTTTTAAACATTATTTTCTAATAATAATGTTTTGGCCATAAATACAGTGAATAAGGAATATAACAAAGGGATGTTAATGCTCACTGCGCTCATATTCCATTGATGTTACAAAACTCCACATTTGCTAAAGAACTTAATCTTTAAGGCGTATGAAAAACATCTCATTAATTGTTATATGAGAGTATTTACTAGAAATACTACTTTAAATAAA
>NW_017097850.1:62831-63872 GCF_001412225.1 Nicrophorus vespilloides
AAACAATTGAACATTATTTTAGTATAGTTTAAATATATTTAATATAAAAATACAATCATAGACTTTTACAAAAATAAATTATTTATATACAATATATTACAAAAATACAATATCAAATAGAATAAAATAGAATGCAATTTACAAGTTTCATTTGTCAGAATTAAACCATTTGTGATTCATCAACTCATCGACTGTCGGTCTTAATTCCGGATCTAGAACGATCGTCGATTTGATAAAGTTAATGCATTCGACTGATATTGATTTAAATGATTCTTCATGGAATTCCACAATTCCCTTCAAGATGTTAATCTTCGTTTCTTCTTCAGTATCCTCAGTAAAAGGCATATATCCGGCAATAAGACAATACGTCAATACCCCGATTGACCAAATATCCGATTTCTTCGTGATCGGATCTTTTGTCAACACTTCTGGTGAAATATAATGTAAAGTACCATTTCCTGATGTTACTTCTTCACCCGGTTCCAAGCATAGGGAAAGACCAAAATCACAAAGTTTTATCTGTTTAAAACAGTTTGGTTCGGATAATAAAACGTTATCCAATTTTATGTCCATATGTACGATGTTCTGGGCATGCATTGTGCGTAAACTTTCTAATACTTGGAAAATTATAGTTTTTGCATCAACCTCTGACACACTATCAACTTTTTCGATCAGGCTAAGAAGATCACCGCCTGCTAGTAAATCCATTACAAGTGTAATATGGCTGTTTGTTTCATACACTTCATGTAATTCCACAATATTTTTTGACCTACACTTTTTTAGAATAGCAATTTCGTGATGAATACGAGCTAGCCACTTACCTTCGGTTTTTTTCTTTTCAATGTATTTCGCGGCGTACGACTTACCAGTTTTTTTGTTCACTATTTTTCGCACAACTCCGTAGGAACCTTCTCCCAAAGTCGAACTTTGAGTATAGAAATCATTCAGCGACTTCTTATTGATTTCTTTCTTGTGGCACTCGTCCAAAGTGAGTATACCTTTATATATTTTCATATTTGTGCTGCTTCAAAATTCGAATTA